>NW_024424453.1:1494016-1792719 GCF_017311325.1 Ursus maritimus | reverse complement strand
ATATATATATATATACACACACACACACACAAAATGTATACTTCACCAAAGTTTTTAGTTGCATTTCTCTGATTACTAGGGAAGTTGAGAAAGTTTTCATATTTTTACTGAGTCCATATGGGTTTCTCTTTCTACAGAATTATCTATTTACATCTTTCCCTAATTTTTCTACTATTTTTACCTTCTACAGATTTATAGTAGGTACTTTAAATTGAGTATTAGTCATTTATTGGCTATATTAATTGAAAATCTCATTTCCTGGTATGTGGGCAACTTATTTTTAACTTTTAAAATAGTCTTTTAAAGAACAAGTTTTTTTTCACTTTGTTGTAGCCAAATTTATGTTTCTTTATTATTTGTGCCTTCTGTGATCTGTTTAAGAAATTATTCCCCTAACCTCACAGAATTATTCATATTTTCTTCTAATATGTCTAAGGTTTACTTTTCACACATAGATCTTTACTCCATCTGAGATTGATTTTTGTGTATGGTGTGAGGCATGGACCAATTTTTTTTAAATGGATAATCTACTGCGCATATGAATATTTGATACTTTCTTCACTGAGCTATAACGCAAGTGCTATCAGTTTACATATTTCATTAATGCATGGGCCTATATCTTATTTTGCTGTATTATTCTATTCGAATATACAGAAACAAATATCATTGTGTTTATTACTGTTTTATCACATGGGGTAAATCCTGAAGCTCTTTTCTACTTCTTTAAATTGCATTGCTCTCCACATGAAGTTTAAATAATCCTTGATGTTCCCCAAATTCACCTTATAGTTTAAATTGGAATAACACGAACATGGATAATAGTTTGGGAAGAATGTGTATTTCTAATATACTAAACCTTATTATCTATGAAGATGACATATATTTAATTTTTTTAGTTATTTAAAATTTTCTCAAAAAAGTCCACATTTAGTTTTAATATTTACTTCTGGCTGTTGTATGTTAATTGCTTGCTATTATAAATAACACATTATCTTAAAATAAATTATAAGATTGCTTATTTTTTTCCTTCTTTTTCAGATAAAACTGCTGAAAATGCTGTATTTTATTCATTTTCAAAATCACCTTTGTAATTTCACTTTGTTAAGTTTTCTCTAGAAACTTTACTTTTATTGTCTTAATGTCTTCTCTTATTTTCATTGCCTACTTCTTTCTTTAGTTTTATTCTGTTTTTTTCCCCATTATCTTAATCAATTCACTTTACTCACTAATATTCAGCATTTCTTTGCTTTAAATCTAAGCATTTAAGGCTACGAGTTTTCCTCTAAAATAAATTTAGCTGATATCTCACAGTTTTGATACAAAGCATAATTGTGAGTGTTCAATTATAAGGACTTTCCCCCCCTTCCATTTCCATTCAGTTTATTTTTTGACTCACAAATCATTTGATAATGTGTTTTTTAATTTCCAGTGTCAAGACTCTGTGTGTGTGTGTGTGTGTGTGTGTGTGTGTGAGTGAGTGTAGCTTTTGTTGTTGTTTTTGTTTGGCTGGTTTTTGGTTTTCATTTTGTTTTGTGTATATGAAAGAATAAGTGATCTCTGTAATTTCTTAACACATTTTACATTATTTCTTTTTATGTAAAGTGGCCTTCTTTGGTGTTGAATATCAACACTGTGTACTTTTTTTGCTTGATATAGAGACATGAGATTTTTTATGTTTAGAATTGCCTAAATTTTCTCCACTCAACATTTTGAGACTTTCTCTGTCTTTATTTTTTTACTTTTCTTTTATTTTCTTATCTTTTAAATAGAGGAAATAGCTTTATTGTTTTTTAACCTAAACTGACAATCTAGTATTTTAAATATATTTAGATTTTTGACATTTACCTTTATTACCAATATATTTGGGTTTTTCCCTACCATCTTATCTGGTACTTTATATATATCATGTAAGCTTTTTCTATTGGTAACAAATTGGTATTCGTTTTGGTATTATTTTGATTTGTTTGATTTTATTTATTCTATTTTCTCATTCTAATAGCTTGAATGTTATAGACATCATCCATATTCTTATTTTTCTCATAAATTCCCTAAGAATAAGGAATGAATTTCTCTGCAACATACCTTTAGTCATTTTATTGAAAATCTTTAAGATAATAATATTACAAAAGTAACAGTAATTCACATTTTTTAATAAATAACACTGTATGAAATTGCTTACCAGTGGTATTCCAAACAAACTGAACTCCAGCATCCCTGCGATAGACCATTCCATTTGTTCCCATGAAGCAGTATTGTCTCCTAGCCAATGTGCAGCATAGTGTCCAGACCCAGCAAAAGTTGACCGGGTGAGAATAAAGCTTCTCTTATTAGGAAAAACTTTTTCTACAGCTCTAAAAATAAAAGTAAATTAATAAATAAGATTTATTTTTATAGAAATATAAATATTTTATCAATCTTTCATACCAATTTGGTATTTATTATCAATATTTACTTATTTAAATACATTCCAATCAAACAGAGAAAGGAAATCCATGAGAAGTGGTTCAGACTTTGGTTTTCTTTACCAAATTAAATAAACATGTTTTTTGTATCCACTCAACATTTGTTTTTAATATATATAGTCTAAACTCATTGAAATTCCTTTATAATATAAAATTTCATAAACTGAACTTGAACTCTGTACACATTTTTGTGGCACAATGATGCTAATGATATATTAATATCTGTATTTTCAAATATTAGCATGTCATGTTGGGATAAAAGTTACATATTTGAGTGGCATTTTAGTTTGTTTGTTTCTAGAAGTTTACTATCCACAACTACTAGTATTATTCATCTCATTCTACTGGTATTTGAGTATTAATGATAACTTTTTTCCATTAATGGGAAATATTCAAGGAAAGATACAAAAGTTTGATTTAGTATATAAGATTATCCAGACTACCTTAGTAAAAACATGTTATTCTCAGGTGGCTATTCTAAATTATTATCTTTACAATATTGAACTATAGTATTGCCTTTTTTTTCTGGAATTTGTGTATTTATACACTTCAATATATAATGCTTTACTGAGTTTAAAAAGTGAAATAAATACTATGAAGATCGTGTATAAAAGCTGTAATATCATGGTATGTCTTGGGACTAGACAAATGTGGGTTTGCATTAAACTTGATTGTGGTTACTTAATTACAAGAAAATTAAAAATGTATTGAGATCAGGATCTGGGTTTTATTGACAATTGCTTTATATGTACTTATATAATGCTTGGAAAATAGTAGGCAATCAAGATATGATTGTCCCCTTCCTTTATTTTTTAACTTGTTTCTACTTTATATACAATGACACACTGCCTTAGAAAATTACTTTGGGAGATACTACATAGAAAATTACATTTTAATTGAAACCCTTGATTTTGAAAAATAAAGACTTATTTAGAAACACCATGCTCCCAGGCCAATTGTGAAGTTCATACTTAGAATGCCATTATATTCAGAGATAGCAAACTGAATCAAAACGTTGAGGCATAATTTAAATCTATGAATTAAAAAAGAATCACAGTTTAATACATACACCACATAATTCTTGATTAACTAAGTTCCAAATTCATGAAGATTAGTAAGAGTACTGGTGTTTTTAATGCCCTAATTTTTTACCACGAAAATACTTTGTTTTCTTATTCTTGCCATTTTCCAACTATATTAGGAAATTATAACATACATCTCTACACAATAAATGTGAAAAAGGTTTCTGAATGAAATTACACTTACTTCTCTGTGGCTATAGCCATGCTGTACCCATAGAGGCTGTGAACATCATACTGCTTCCCCCAGTATTGCACAGCATCCATGCAAATTGTTTTGGAATACAGGAGTTTGTCAAGAATATCTTAGAAAAAATATGTAAGAAATAATTTTTAAGAGATATTTTGCCATTGTAAACTTCATAATGTGCTATGTGAGATCATATTTGGTTTAAAAAAATGAAAGACAACTGAAACGAAGTTCTAAACCCTATTCCTATTGATTGTACGGTTTGCACTTATACTAATAAATATTCTGATTCCAAATTTCAGTACTGAATAAACCCATAGAAAAAACACCCTTTAAAAATATACAGAGAGAAATATACCCATTTGTATTATGCATCATATAAATATACACCCATTTCAAAGCTTTAGAGCTTCGTTTATTTAAATATAATTTATTTTTTATTATGTTCAGTTAGCCAACATAGAGTACAACATTAGTTTTTGATGTAATGTTCAACAATTCATTAGTTGTGTATAACACCCAGTGCTCATCACAACACATGCCCTCTTTAATACCCATCACCCAGTTACCCCAACCCGCCACTGTCCCCCCTGCTGAAACGCTCATACATGTAAATCTGTTACATGTTAGAATATGTGAGATGTAACTATTCACATTAGGTTCATTCTAAAAACTGTACAGACTTACAGTATAGTGCTCATGGAAAGAATCTGATCATCTAAATTACAATTTCAAACAAATTTTGTTTCTTTTCATTAATTATTTAACATGGGCAATTTATCAGTGATCAAGAAAGTCAATATGCAATACTAAAATTTAAAATCATTCTCCTTTTCTTAAGCATAAAAATTTAGGCCCAAAAGTAAAACAAAAACCAGCAAAAAAAAAAAAAATCAGTGATTTCAGGGTCTCAAAATTGTATCAAAGTTTGTGATTTAGAAATACATGCTAGAATTTACCAGTCAACAGGGAAAATTATTCTCAGTTAATGGTCAGTAAAGAACCAAATAAAATTTACCAGGAGTAAAAGGTGGATAATTTAGTTTGTTGCTTTCGCATCCTTCCTTTGAACCTTGAATAAAGCTGGAAACTTCATTCATGTCCTGAATGGATATAATGTGAAGAAGTACAGATTTTAAGTAATAACAGAAGCATCTTAGATGGGATTCAGGGGTTGTATATAACCCAAATGTTTTTATTTGCCTAATTTTAATTATACATATAAAACATTAATTACATTACAAGTATTAAGCAACTGTATTCTCTAAATAGTTGTATCAGTTTTCTCACTGAGTCCACCACTGTACCCATTTCTAGCACATTCATTTATTCAACATAGTTCACTCATTTCCACTGACATTTATCTAGTTTCTATGATGAGCGTTGCTGGCAGCTAGGCACAGCACTTTTTGCATAGCCCTCGATTCCTACACTCTCATAAGAGAATGAAAATGAAAAAAGGTAAATATCATTTTAGTATTCTAATGAAAATAGTTACTACCTTACTGAATCCCTGAAAGAGTCTCAAGGAACCCTAGGGCAGCTGGACCACAGTATAAAAACCAGTGACCTAAACATCTCTTGGAGGCAGAGCTGTGTTTATAGATTTTTTTGCCATGCAAACCTAGGCCCCAATATTGTCTTGCCACATACTAGTTCTGTGACCGTAAATTTAAATAAAGCCTTTGAATGAAAAAGATAACGTATATAAAATCATATATCACACTACACGTGCTCAAGAAATACTGAATTTCTTCTCCTGCTCTGTTAATTGCATTGAAGGACTTCCACACATTTTTGAACTTTATTTTCCACGTCTCTGTGATATGCAGTCTCTGCTCTCACAGAGGCTTCACACTCAGGCAAGTCCCTTGTTAATTTTGTTTTCCTCAGAAGAAATATATTTTCTTTATTACTCTTCCCTTCTTCCATCCACATCACGCTTAGATGGAATTAATGTGAAAAATTAAGGTTGCTCAAGGGAGGAACAAAATAAATTTCTCATTTTGATAACAGATATTAAAAGGTAAATGTTTCCATTTCCCAAATATTTTCCTCATAGTCATAAAGAAGAAAAATTATACAGTTATTTTAAAGTATTGGGGTTATTTTATTGAAATTACCTGATTCAATTTTGTTTTCCTATGTCCAATAAAATTAATACAAAGAGATACTACAGTTACACAGTCAATAATTTTAGGTGAACTTAAGTATTTTTTCTTCACAAATCCACCAGTTAAATTTAAAAACAACTTCAACTGCTGAAATTCATAATTGGGAATTGAGTTGCATTATTTTAAACTTTGAGACTTTTTCTAAAGTAACATCTTTTGTATATAATTATTCTTGAGAAAATAAAAGGCAAAACATTTAACTATGAAATTTATGTTATTCTATTTGAATTATGTATTTGCAAATTTGCAATAAAATTCACAAGATCTTCCAGCATTCAATCCAAATAGGCAATATTTATGTAATTAAGAATAAACAATTTTTAAAGAAAAATTAATATATTTCACATGAAAATGGATCAAAAGATTTGTTTAATCATCAATATTACACTGTATGTTCACTAACTAGAATTTAAATAAAAACTTTAAAAAAATAAAAATATTTGTTTTATCATACAACCATGTAAACAAGATTAAATCAAATACATTATTTCACCAGTTTACAACATAAGGGAAAGTCTTATGTACTCAAAAAAAAATAAATGTATTAACCACTAAAGGAAAAAATAAACACCTTTATATGATTTTAACCATATTTTACAACAAATACAGTATTTGCTATTTGATTTTTTTTTTTTTTAAGATTTTATTTATTTATGTGACAGAGAGACAGCCAGCGAGAGAGGGAACACAGCAGCGGGAGTGGGAGAGGAAGAAGCAGGCTCATAGCGGAAGAGCCTGATGTGGGACTCGATCCCCGATCACCAGGATCACGCCCTGAGCCGAAGGCAGACGCTTTAACGACTGCGCTACCCAGGCGCCCCTATTTGATTATTTTTTAATATCCTGTCTACTGGCAAGATTGGATTATGAATATATTAAACATATTACACAAAATACAATAGAATTTATTTGTATCTTTTTTAATGCATTTTGTATATTTGCACTTTTGAAAAGTCTGAAAACATTTTTCTCTAACTTAGACACATTATTTAAGTGATGTTTTATGTATTTAATGTCATGTAAAAACAAACTCAATTAGTATTTTTAATATTACAATGAGCAGATTCAAAGCGGTGGAAGGAGCGAGGAAAAGGCCTCAGGAATTGATAGTAATAAGTACACCTACAGATATTCAAGTATCATTCAAATTATCCCAAATCAAGTAATGAGCATTCCTAGGAATTGTCAACACCATTTCTAGGGTTGTTTCTGAAGGTTCTTTTCTTTAAAATCCATTGAAAATTGTGTATAAAAGTTTGGTGCCTAATAAAAATTTTTAAAAAATCTGTTGGCATTTCATAGCTCCACATTCAAGTTCAATCTAAATAGAAATAGCCCAATTTTTCAAATAATTTAAAAAATAACTCAATTATTATAAGAATCCTATAAAATGTAGAGAGAATATAACCAAATAAGTCCCTAGTTATTTGAATATATGAATTGTTTGAATATATCTTATCATTGAATTTTACATTTCTTGTACTATATATTAAATTATTGAGCTTCTTTATGGAAGAATTCTGCTTATTAGATTTTTAAGAATGAAATCATAACAACATGATCACAACAATATGGATATTTATTCAGAAAAAGTGGAAGTGATCTTTGAATTTTAAAAAAATTGATTAATGCTTTTATTTTGAAATCACAGCTTCAGTCCTAATTATACCAAATGCATTGGGCTCTTACTTCTCAAGTATTAGAAGATTATCTCAAGAATGATGTAAAAAAAGATAATTCAAGTATATGTTTATATGCAAAAATCTATTTTTCAATGACCATTAAGCTCACATAATTTTCCAAAGTGGTTTTAATACTTAAAGTTAAAATTCAAAACATTAGCATGGAATTTAAATTAGAAATCTAGTAAATTATAACACTATTTTTAAATTTGACATGAAAATAAAATTTCAGCAGTTAAATAACAATATTTCTTTTTACTGTCTGTTCATTCTATCAGAACAAATAATCTGAAGAAAATGAAAGAATTAAGGAAACAATTTAGCAGTAGGATTTGGCAGTTATTCAAATAAGAGTTTGAAGCAGTATAACCTCTGCTTATACATCATATAAATTAATTCAGTGGTGTTTAGTGAGCTTTGAAATCATACTGATTATCACGTGTTTTGTTTTTTAAGCTTAGTCAAATGCTTATGTATTAGTATGAGAACAACTCTGCCTTTCTCAGATGCTCTTCCTTGTCCCATCCCCTCCCTTTCTTTGGAGATGAATCAAGTATTTGTCTTCAGTGGATATAGGAAATGAAGTATTCTCTATGTACAGCACAGTCAGATTCTCTTTTACTATTCCTAAAGTGTCATTTATACTGCTACTCTCCTCTAATGGACTCAAACCCTTTCCTAAGCAAAAACAAAAACTATAACAAAATAAAACATACAAAAAAAAAAAACCACCTAAAAATCTAGAAACATTTAACTTATATAATACATTGAAATTGGGACTATAATTAAAAACAAAACTGAACAACAAGAAAAAACAAAAACAAAAACCTCAAGATTGGAATGCAAATTTTTGTTATTTCTATCAGCAGCTAGGTGTTATTGTGATCTCACTAATTTTATGTCAAATAACTAAAGCTTCTCCATCTTCATTCTATTCATCACGGATAATCCTGAAGGTTATCCTAACCTCTAATTCAATTCCATGTTCAGCTAAAAACATAATTTTCCTCTTTGTATTCTCTACAACATACCTGATATATTAATGGTGCAAAGTAAACACTTGTTAACTAAGTAACTGATTGAAGAAATAATCACTGAATGAAAAATGAGCAATTCATGAAAGTAGAGATATTGTGTAACCAAGTAGCCAAAGAAAAGTATAGCTATCCCTAGGACATCCATTATCTCCTTCCGAAACTCTGTGCAGTTGTAATATCTTTGAACAAAATCCCTGATGGTCTCTCTGTATTCTGGTTTATTAGACTTTTTTTTTTTTTTTCCTGAAACACAGAATAGGGATCACCAAGTAGTTTCATTCCCCAATGTGATTGCGGTTGCCATAACAAAAGCCACTAAACCACTGACTATCATCCAGTATCACTCTATACAATAAACCCAGAAGCAAGCCATCAATAGTTACAGGTATAAAACGTAATTCAAAGAAACTTTGAAACATTAGCATTTTACTTTCATAACTTTACTAGCAACCTAGGATTTTGGTTGTTGCTGTTGTTGATTATTTTGAGATAAAACAGCCTATTACAATTTTGCTTTGTTCTATCCCATAAATTACTAAAAAGAAAGTCTGAAGGTTGAGAGCTTATTTATTATTACAGTCCACATCGCTGCAATCATTTGAATACTGTAGACCATAATAAACATTTTTAGAATTGCACTCTTTATCTCCAAATCTTGTTACCTATTTTCAAACATAAATTATGAGTCATAAAAATATAGCACCTTAGTGACAAAACTGAAATTTATTCTATAAAGTGCATTACTGAAGAAGAAAACTATGAATTTACAGTTTTTAGTTTTTACTCTTTTCTAACTCAGGAACATGACAGGTATGAATTTATACATTCTAGAAAAATATTGTTACAGTTTTTAATTTCATGTTCAATACATTACAAACTATACCTTGTCAACTGAATAATGATTTTATAGAAAAATAATTCTATGTTAATTGTCCAAAATTATGGGTTTAAAATAGCTACTTACAATCCAAAGTCCATCATATTTCACTTCTTGATAGAAAATGTTGCATTCGTCTGCCCACCAATCTATGCAGTTTGGATTAGTAAAATCAGGGTATACTGTTAATCCTGGCCATACCTAAAAAACAGATCATTCACAAATATACATATAAAAAAGGAAAAATAAGTAATAATACAAAGTTAGTGGAGAATAGTAAAAGCAAATATTAAAGTTATAATATTGTACTTCCTTAGGTATATGTGATCCATGTACCATCTATGCTTATAATAATCTTGGGCCCACTTTAAAATGCATTTAAGTGACAGTAAAGTAGAGAGAAAGACCATAAAGCATTTAGGAAGGCAAAAATATGAGCATGGAATGAGGCTGCTCTTTTGACTGCAGCTAAGTTTATTTCTTAGCATCCTAATAGGTTAGGTTAAAAAAAAATAAAAATTACGTAATATATTCATTGTCTGATAAAAGAAGTACACAATTTAATTTCCAAAGGCATTTGCTTCCAAGAAATTTAAGTTAAAAAAAGTCTTTGTGTATGTATTTTTTATTTAATAAATGAGAATATGACACTTGTTATGTGCTAGGTAATGTTCCAAGCATTTTTATAATTATTAGCTCATTTAATCTTCACTAGAACTGTAGGAGAGAGGTATTATTTTTTAATCACCACTTAACAGATGAGTTATTTACTATAATTAAACCCACTTCACAGATGAGAGAAGTGATAAACAGAGAAGTTAAATACATTTTTTAAGACTGCACCACTAATATGTGTCACAGAAAGAATTCAAACACAGCAATCACATATCTGAGTCTATGCTATAAAACACCATACACACTATGCTGTGTCTTTATGATCATGCTTCTTCAAATTATCTACTTCTTGCTTAGAATAATGACAGGCAAAAGAAATTCAATTTCAGATGAACTGAAATAAATCATATTGTTTTATATACAAATTATGCATATTGGCTATCTGATCCGTCCATATCGGCTATCTGATCCGTCCATATCAAATGGAGCAGACCTTAACAAAGTATATTCTGTAAGATATTAACAGGCATTATGAAGAAAAAATTTGGCTTTTATTTCCCGATGGAGCTCATAATTATCTGAATAAGACTTTCAGCAGAAATTCTGACTTCGATGAATGTAAGGAAATGTGATGGTTACGGTATTCTTCATTATTGTAAATAATTCTACAATAAACATGTTTTTTTAATCAATTGACATTATCTCATTTTATTTCCTTTGATTAAATTACAGAAGTGAAATTACCAGGTCAATATATCTAGACCTTACAGTTTTTGATATGTCTTATAAAGTTGTCTCCAAAAGAATGTTTGTTCTGGTTAAAATTGTGCATTGGGGATGTAATCTGTTTCCTGATTCTGCTTTTATTAGCTCTGTGACATCAGGAACGTTTCTCTACCTTTCTTAAATTCACTTTTTTCACCTATAAAGTAAGAATTCTAACTATAGCTATCTCATTATCTTACTGTGAGGATTAAATGTAAATCATAAAATTTAATACTCAGCATAAAATTATTCAATTTATATAAGTAATTATTTTACATCAAATTATTAGAATTTTGTCATCTAAATTATATTTTGTCAGTTTTTTTTGTGTGTATAGCACTGAAAATTACCTGCCTTGTTACAAAAACTGTTTTAGAGATCATTGAAATATTTCCTCTGTCTAAAATTTCTTTACACAATTAAAATACCAAGTACAGATTTGAAAGCAAATACACACACACACACACACACACACTCTCTTATAAAAACCTTGTGATTGCACAATAGAAAATCTCAACACAACTTTAATGAATATCATAATTTACCTCTCCAATAAGTGCTGTAGTCCCATCTGATTCATTTACCCACACATTTTTTGCGGTTCCCCTATCGTAGGTCTCATATGCCGCTCCATTGGTAAGCTTATCTATGGAAATTGCAGGGTCCTAATAATAGAAAGAAGAAACTATAGAAAATCTCCTAAGTTACAAATGTGTGAATACTAAAAACATATTAATATATAATGTCATTACCAAGATGATGACATATTTCTGTCCATGGTTATGTAAATCTTGAACAAATTCAGGGAGCCCCTGAAATGCAACTTTATCATAAGTGAAGTCTTTCTTGGCTTCCATATAGTCAATATCAGTGACCTGTGTATCCTGAAAATTAGTAGAGTATATTTCAATAAATAGTACTGAAAGAACTCTAATCACTTCAACCTTTAAGTCCAATGAATTTGTATTATAAATATAATGATTAAAATGTAAATGTACTTAGATCTCTTCTATTTCACTAAAACCACAGTTGTAATTTTTTATAAAAGTAATTTTTTAAATTCTAAAGTACAAAAGCATTAAATGATTATTCACACTTGTTTCAGTGATGATCACTGGATAAGTATTATGTTTTATATATGGGAATCATTGTATGGAAAACAAAACATAGAGGCGCCTAGGTGGCTCAGTCAATTAAGCATCTGCCTTCTGCTCAGTCATGATCCCAGTGTTGCGGAAAAATTAAAATCAGACCAGTGAAAGACCAAGGACACTCGGAGAAGTGGGAG
The DNA here is from genome assembly GCF_017311325.1 of Ursus maritimus. Classification (NCBI taxonomy): domain Eukaryota; kingdom Metazoa; phylum Chordata; class Mammalia; order Carnivora; family Ursidae; genus Ursus; species Ursus maritimus. Next base: position 1,780,550 of record NW_024424453.1, on the reverse strand, counting down.
AACTCATATTTATTTTATGCCAGTGGACCCAGATGAGCTCGTGCTCGAAATTCTGGGTCCCAGGCAGCGGGGTTATAGGGCTTTTACAGGGGACTGCAGGCAGTCAGGTTCCAAGGGCTATGCTCACAGCTGGTAGGTGGGTTTAAACTGGGGGGGTGGGGGCTGTTTCGGGCGGGAACAGTAGTGCAGGGAGCCTGTGGCAGAAAGCCTATTTATACAAGCAGAAACGGCTGGTTATCTCTTGCTCCCAGTAGGGCTTCTGGTTATCTCTAGCTTGTTGTTAGTAACTTTCCATCTTCTGGGGCCTCCTGGCCTGGGTCTGCTCTAGGTAATTTTCCTCTTCACCAGAGTCTCAGGATGGGGCCCCAAATTGTCAGGGCTCCCTGCTAAGCAGAGAGTCTGCTTCTCCCTCTGACCCTCCTCCCTCTCATTCTCTCTCTCACACTGTCTCAAATAAAATTAAAAAAAAATACATATTACATAAAATACTTTAAATATTCTTTTAAAGATTTTGTTTGTTTATTTGAGAGAGAGAGAGAATCTGAAGCAGACTCCACACTGAGCACAGAACCGGATCCCACAACTGCGAGATCCCACAACTGCGAGATCAGGATCTGATCTGAAACCAAGAGTCAGACGCGTAACCGACTGAGTCACCCAGATGCCCCTAAATATTTTTTACCTTAAAAAGGATATCGGCTATAAAAAACAGTCTATATTTAAAAAACTGAATGTGATGTTCACAGTTAAACTTGTATTCTGTTCTAGTATAACTCATAATCAGTTCTTAAAATTTCAAGAAGACCCGGCCTTATGTATGGATTTTAGAAAGACTTTATCCTTAAAATGCAGATTAATAATCCATATTTATATCATCGTATCATATTATGTATAATGCTGACAATATCCTACATTTATTATTATGTGATAATATCTAACTTGTGCATATTCCCACAAGCCCTTCATCCCACTTACAAATGGTATGCCAGCATCCCGATTTCTTTGTACCACTTCTTTCACTACATCAAGCGACTTATAATTCCAGCGACTCAGCTGGAATCCAAGACTCCAATATGCTGGCATTGCTGGTCGGCCAATGAACTTGAAGTAAACGGATATTTGATTAATTTCAACAAAGAGGATTAAAATTATTATTAATATGCTTCTTACTCTGTTTTCTCTAGTTATTTATTTAAGTTAAATTACATATTTGGAACAAAGATTTAGTGTTACCTGAATTCTGTGTCCTGGATATTCTGTTAGAACTTTATTACAAAACGCTATGTGTTTTGTCACTCATCTTTGTTTATTTTGTGATAAAAAGTTAGAAAGTTAGCTCTTAAGAAAGTTGCATTTGCAAAGGTGTATTTTTCCCAGCATGGAAAGTTAAAAAAGAGAAAATATAAAAATAGCATCAAAGAGAAAAAGAAAATTGTCCCACCACACTCTCACCTCCTGTAGCAACAGAATGAATTAATGAGGGAATGAATGGTCCCCACGTAACAAAAAAAATGTTTAAAACTATACAATTTCTAACCCCTTATATTTTGAAACTTATTTTTCCCCTTTTTGAAATATCAATATTTTCAAAATATTAATAAAATATATGTTCTGTAAGGCTCCAACCCAATTATTTTATCAAGTACTTATTTCATTCACGGGCAGGGCTTCTCCCCTGTGCCAAATAGAGTCTCCTCTCTCATTCTCTGTGGCCCAAACAAGCTCGGTGCACAGCAACAGCATACCAGTGTGTCACCATAAGAGAGGAGACAATTTGGCATGTGGAAATATGGGTGCAACTAATAGTAATTATTTTCACTAAAACTGAGTATTAGGTTGTATGAAGACACTATAATATAAGACTTTATTGGCATGATGGTTTTTAAAATAAGGCGCATATGTCTAAAAAACTACAATGTAACATTTTTAAAAAATTACTTGTATTGGGTTATTGTATTCTACTCATTAAACATTAAATTTATTTTAAAAATAAATTAGTATCAAAACTCTCAAAAAATTAGCATTTTTAAACCCATTTCATAAACACCTTACGTTTCATGGAATTTCACTGAAGATTTGAACATGTAATTGAAATGTCTTTGTGTATTATACACATATATGACATAATTTGTTTTGATTAAAAGTATACAAAATATTATCTATCATATTAATTCATATATTATTTATCTTATACTTTATAAACATTTTTAAAACTATTTGGTCAGTCAGATGAATTAAATTTTACTTTTTTAATTTTTTTATTATGTTTTTATTATTATGTTCAATTAGCCATCATATATTAAGACCTCTAATGGTTTAGCTTGTACAGAAAAAAATGTTTTTTTCTTCAAACAAAAAATAAAGTTTCTTTTGCCTACTCTTTACATAACTTAAACCTCACTTAAATGCCTTAGTGGTTAATTGTGCTGTATTCTACAGCACTATTGTATCTTATTGCTCAAATCAAGCCTCTGCAAGGCTACCCATAAAATGATGTAAACAAGTGTGCTACTATACTCTCCGTATGCTGCATTCAAACACCATTCATAACTCAAACCCAGCTACTGCTGACCACAGACTGTATTCAGCATGTAACAGACAACAATCCCAGCTAAATCTCACAAAGTTAGTGTCAAATTCTTTCAAAAATGTGCTATCCACTGTTTTGATGGTGTAGTAACCATACCCAAAGTCTGTATAAAGCTCAACCTAACACTGTAATTATGTTAGTATTATAGACTGTAAATTTTGTGTGCTTTTCTGAAACGCATACTTATTAATAGCAATTTGGGAATTGTTAGACTATAAATTATTTACTCGTGTAAAACCCTACCTACTCTCATTTCACGTTTTTGGATCCTAATTAAAGAAAGTTTTGACAGTAATTACTTCTCCTTTAACATCGCTTTAGCAAATGGGAATTGTATGTCAAAGATATAGCAATAAAATAAGATTTTAAAAATAGGCATAATCTTTTAGTCTTATGCCAATAAAAGGAATTTATTTTTCCATACCCACAGTCACAGGAGAACAATTGTATAAAATAATTATATAGGAGGAATACAGAGTTATATTTTAGAAGCCAGCTCAAGGTAGGCCCTGGATTCCTTACCTCCCTAAGACCCATCTAGGACTTAGGCATGTGAAAACATTATTTAATAGGAGAGCAAGAGTTGCTTAGAGAGAAGATATGAGACTTGAGACTATGTTTCAAAATTCGCCCGTCTACGCCTAAGCATCAGAGCCAATTTACCTGGTGTTTACCTACTGGGTATTAACAGCAAATTTCTCTAGCCTTCCTTTTAACTCACTTGCCTTTAGGATTTTTATCAAATGGGTGAATGACCTATAAATCTGTTGCCTATACTCAGCCCTAAAGGTCAGATACTTCCTTTTGCTTTATCCCATAAAAGGAGATCACAAATAAGTAAAGATTTAATATGCAACATTTCAAAGAAATCCAACTCCTGAACTCAGCTGCCTAGAAGCAAGAAACGATTTGATATCAGAAGTAAAGACATTTAATACATACATAGGCTTCATGGTATTGGAAAAAAAAAAACCAACCACCTACTCATACCTGAAAAATGGTAAGATTTAAAAATATATTTAGCTAAGAGGCCCCAGATATCTTAAATAAAATTAGACATGTGAGATGAAAGAAAAGTGTTTTATAAGATAGATGTAAAACAAACCTCTTGATACTGTTGAACTACTTGCTCTGGTGTATCTCCTAGAAAGACGTAAAAGTCCAGAATTCCACCAATAACTCTGTAAGTTACTATTGGAGTAGGCTGGATGAAAATTTCTACAAATAAAATTGGAGAAGCATATATAAATACTAAAAATACACATAGCGATAAAGTACAATGCTTCATATTAACCACATATTTTTACACTGTTTTTTAAATAATTAAGGTAAAATAAGATACTGAAAATAGGAAGAATATAAGAGAAAAATAGAATGCCACCATATATGAGATTTATGATAGGATATCCCAGATGTTTCTTTTTATGGATGTTGGCAAAATCTTTCCCTGAAAACCACATAGCAAGGGATCAGTCCTTTTACAACAAAAATACTTTTTTCTAAAATTGCATTTCAATTAGTTATTTTAATTAAAGAATCTCTAACAGATCATATTATCACATGTTAATATCTAAGAAAAAAAATATAAAAGTTTTTATTTTTTTTTTCAATATAGACAATAATTGCCTGGATAACCAAAGAATACATAGTTCTTGCTGGGACATTGTTCAACTTCGTAGCTTTTTATTATCACTGATTCATCTGTTAAACATTGGTATTGCACTCACAACATTTAAAAAAGATTCTACATTACTTGAATTGTGATAAACTAAAAAATTAATCTTCCTTCTTTCTCTCCCTATATGGACCTTTCTCTTTTTGGCTGTAGTGGTATATTAACTTATCTTAACAAGTGAGGCTGTAAAAATAGGAACAATCATTTTCGTGGCTGTGTTTCAATGTTGCTCTGAAGGGAAAAGAAAGTGCCTGAATGTCACAACATAGTACACTCTTCCCAAAACAGAAGCATTGATATACAAAATTCCATTGTCATACTAACTACGAAAGCTGCTTGTAATAATCTCACATACTAAACCATTAACAATAGAGCTTACTCTGACATACAATACCTATGACTGGAATAAGAGAGCAGTTCTAACATTTCAAGTTAAACCTTATTTATTTATTTATTTATTTATTCATTCATTCATTCATTCATTCATTCATTTTGAAGATTTTATTTATTTATTTGACAGAGAGAGAGACAGCCAGCGAGAGAGGGAACACAGCAGGGGGAGTGGGAGAGGAAGAAGCAGGCTCCCAGTGGAGGAGCCTGATGTCTGGCTCGATCCCAGAATTCCGGGACCATGCCCTGAGCCGAAGGAAGGCAGATGCTTAACGACTGAGCCACCCAGGAGCCCCCTCAAGTTAAACCTCATTTAAATATATTATCAGATAAATTACTCTTACCCATTGCATTGCTGTTCATTAAGAAAACACCAAATGACTTTCCAGAATTATCTTCAATGCACATGAAGAATGTTTGATGGCCATATAAATTATTATTATTCTGTAAGGCAAAAATTTGAAAATTAATTTTTAAAATACATTTAAAATTTTAAAAATTATATATTTAAAATGGTCTTTATCTAGTCCAATTTGTTTCTGTAATTTACTCCTCATATCGCTATACTAATTAACTATATATAACATATGAGACACTGTAGCATAAAAATTAACTTATTTTGATTATATGTTAATACATAAAATATGTAACATAATATATTCATTAAACTATGAATAGATAACTTTCTTAAATGTTTTATTATGATTAAGTGAGCTTTAATAAGCTATTAATGTTAAGAAAATGGCATATTTGTTCATTATGCCCCATGTGTGCCCAAGCACTTCAGGGAATCACAAGATGATGTTCATCATCTGCAGTATGTTTGCTAAAAGCTAATGAGTACGTGAAGTGGTTGAGGCCAACTGCAAATACACTTGAAAAGTAAAAGAAAAAAAGAGTTCCTGGCTGGATATGGAAGTTCAAAGGAGAGATATATGGAAATATACTACAAGAAAATAGCTATGAAACTTCTCAGCCTCGTGTCTATTAAGTGTTCATCACAGATAGTGATGCTATAAAAAAAGATTGGTAGAATCATTATTAGTAGTTTACTAGTAGTAGTTCTCTACCAAATTGTTACTTTCAAGGAACAATGCACTTATTCAATTTTGGGAATGAAACAGTTAGTATTGGCATTTTAAAAATCACTAAGCATTGACTCAAAGCAATCATGAATCGATAAAAAAATAATTTTCTTAATGATAGGGTCTTTGTCCTGAAGAATCTCATATTTTAGAAGTCTAGACAAATACGAACACAAATACTAACCTGCGGTGATTGTCATACTAAAATATAAATAAAGGTAGAAAGTAAAGACTAATTCTGCATGGGGGAATTTGGGAGAAGTTCTTAGGAGGTCAAACTTGAAATCAGTGCTCAGCGACTTATTGTACAAATGATAAAGAACCTCGAGATTCAGGACTTACAAAGGGAACTGATCCCTGTGCAAATATTTAAACCTATGGAAGAGTGTCATCTGTTATGGGGGAGGAAGAAACAGACACAGATGTACAAATGATGTCCAACAGATAGGCACACACCGCATCATACAAAGTGATAAAGAACACAGCTGGCATTTAGAATGATTCTAGTGCATGGACTAGCCGTGGATAGATTTTTTTGTTTGTGTTTGCTTTTGTTTCTTAAGTAAGCTCCATGACCAGCATAGAAACCAACATGGGGCTTGAACTCACAACTGTGAGATCAAGACCTGAGCTGAGATGAACAGTCAGACGCTCAGCCACTCAACCAACTGTACCATCCAGGTGCCCCCTCACAGATAAGTTTAAGCATGAGAATGACTGAAAAGGGAATGACAAAATATAAAAATCAAAATCAAAAGAAAACATTCATAAACTAAATAAACGTATTTAAGCATTCATGAAATCTGTTGGTTATTTTTTGAGTTCATTTAGGACTTTACTATAAATTCTTACCCCTAAAGTAAATAGACTTCTCGATTAGCTATCACTGACATCAATAAATGATGGTTTCAAATAGGCTAAAATTATTATCTGCTCCAATATGTTTTATTTATTAAAATTTTATTTATTAAAAAAAATGGTTCCTTACATCACCAGGAAGTTGATCACGAGTAAAAATTGGCCATGTTTTCCAGTTTAAATCATGACGAAATCTTTTATGAATATGTTCCCCAATACCATAGATATATTCACTGGGAAGTTTGGTTGAGATCTGTAAATATTGGTCAGAGTATACCAGGGGACCAATGCTGGTGTCAAACCTGTACAACAAAATAAATAAATAAATGATCTAGACATACAAATGTCCTACCAAAGAAGGGTCTATGTTATCATCCAGAATATTTCATTTAAAATACGTCAATCTTGGGCTGTGATCATTTCTTGGGAATATATGAATTACATCATAAATAGCATTTGTTAATTCCATCAACACAATTTGTTTCATCACCACCAATATGATTCTTTGTACACATTCTTTCTTGAATCTTTATAACAATCTTAAAGCATAACTACCATTATCAGTTCCATTTTATAAATAATATAAATAGGGAAAATTAATTCATGTTTTCTAAGGTGACAAGCTGGTAAGAAGTGGAGCCAGATTTCAAACCCAGTTCTGCCTTGCTCCAGAGACACAGTTTTAAAATATAGTATCATATTGGCTTTCACACCTCTAACATATATTTTAAGTTCAAAATGATTTTTCCAAAATGAAAAAGACTGTATGTTTGATGCATATCAAATACATACTACAAGAAATGTTAAATGGTATTTAATACTTTCATGATTTAACATAATATCTATTGCAAATTATTAAACTATATTTAAGAAAAGTAATTGCTACGATTTGATCTTGACAACTGCTTAATTAACCTTCTTAGAGACATGAGAGCATTTACTTTGAAAATTATTAAATCCCTTGCCACAAATATCCCCCAAAATACATTCATAATGAAGGCATTCAGGCAATATTTAATTTAATATATATTTTTCATATATATATATACACATATATATATCCATCATATACGCATATATGAAGTCCTTTAATATTACTATAGGAATTAGCCCCTTTCTGAATAGTAACTATCTGATCCTCAAACTGGCAACAGAATACAATAAACAATGGGGAAAGGACACAATAGGAGTTCTAGTTATGTAAAAATATAAAGGTTAAAATTCTCAGTGATGCTCTTTACTTCCACCTTTGGCCCCAAATGGTACATTTTCATTCACCTTCTCATACCTTTCATCCACAGGAAATAAAACCCGTTTTCCATTATAATCTTTTTAAGGATGTATACTCGCCTACTTTGGGGAGGAAAATTATTTTTTCTGAAAATGCCTTAAAATTAAGACTTTCTAATTCTATAATAATAGAATAAAATTGACCAGTTATTTAACCTTGTAGAAATGTAAAATAAGATACTTACAAAGTTTTCATATTGCTTTTTCTAATAACTTTGATGCTAAATGGATTCTCTGTAACCTGCACATCATACAACGGATCAGAAGCCGCGGTTCCAGTAAATTCTCCTACAAACTGATGAGGAACTTCATATCTTCTATTATTCGGATCAGTAATCTGCAAAGATTTAAACAAATCAGCATTATTTGATTCAAAATCATTATTTCACTTTCCAATTCTGAATTAAGTATCAAATTCAAGTTTTGAATAAAAAAATACTAAACTTAATAATTTAATAGAGGAGATATTAATCTAGGCATAAACTTAATTTTAACATTGTTGAATGGTTATGCACAGAATTGTAAAAATTGTCAAGGAATATAGAATTGGTTATAAAAGTAATATATATAATATAAAGAATTTTATTGACTGAAAAATATAGAAAAATTAATGATATTACTAAATATTTATTCTTGAATACTGTATTTTTGTGAATTTAATTATTCTTATTGCTTTTCAGTGGTCATCCCCTTAGAAATTCCATGAAGATTTTAAATTTTGCTAAAAAAACCTCTTAATTCCTGTGAAATTGCTTTAAAAAAGTACTATACAAAGGATATGGTGTTGTTTTCACTTCCAAATCCAAAAGACCATACAAGTATATTACTTGCTTAAAAAATAGCAGGAATTAGTTTGTTTAAAATCATGAATAAAAGTGATACCAGTAAAAAGAACTAAGTAAGTAAAAGTCCCATTTATACAGCACAATTAGTATGTTGCTCCAATTTTAAACTAATTCTTCATCATAGTGTGGGGTTGAAAGAATAAAAATTTAAAGTTTATCGAGTGTTTATTCTTCTCAAGACACCTTATCCAATATTTTACATTGACTATATTATGAAATTCTTCAAAAACAACTGCTGGACAACTGTTCTTATGTTACATTTCAGCAAACAGGCTCAGGGAAGTGGGATAACTAGTCCAATCAGTCCTTTGCTGTAGAATAAATATTTCTTAAAAGGGAAAATGTCTTGGTAAGATGAAAGGTGTGCTGATCACTGCCTTTCATGATTAACTCCTCTTTATAAATAAAAACCAACCTTAAACCGGAAACGATTGGGTGTCTGATTTTGAGTTGTGAGGAGAACACTAGAAATGTCATTTCCAAACAGAGTAGGTGAAGATATCCTGTTTAATGTGGCTTCAAGTCCTTACAGGAAGAAAAAAGTTGGTATGAGTGATGACTTTATTTATAAAGATTAACAATATTAATTAGTTTTATAATTATATTCCCTTTATCACAAATAATGACTTCTTTTATTAAGATACAATTATGCAAAAAATAAATCCTTGATATAAGCAATTTAAACACTCTTGTGTACAAACTTCCCATTTGATTCTATTTAAGATATTTTTCCAAAGAAGAATTTTAAATATATTTTTTGTTTTCCACTTAAAATATATTATACTGGATCAGCATGATGGAACATTTCTCACCAGTACTTGTTGTTGTCACTTTGTCAACATTGTAGCCATGGTTATCTACGAAGAAGCACCAAGGAATGACAGAGTCATTCCATGGCTTCCAGCAGCAACCTCGCGTGGCACAAGTTGCCTGACGAGACATTTATAAAAGGAATCATAGGATTAGTATTGTGATCATGTGTCAGTCTCTATTTTTTAAATATTCATTCATTCCAATAAATGTTTGAATTAAATGTTTGAAAAACAAGCTTTTTTCTTCAAAAATATGTTAAAATATCACCTATTCTCTTGTTCCTTTCACTTGGCAGAAATATCAATTGAATTAATTATACCCTACCAAAGACTGATGCTCTGAGTTGTGATTTATAAAATTAACATGTCAATACACATTATTATAAACCTATGGTTTTTCTTTGCTTGCTTTTAATTTTTTAAAGATATTATTTATTTTATTTATTTGACACATAGAGAGTGCACAAGCAGGGGGAGCAGCAGGCAGAGGGAGAGGGAGAAGCAGGCTCCAGGGAGCCTGAGGTGGTACTCCATCCCAGGACCCCGGGATCATGACCTGAGCCAAAGGCAGATGCTTCACTGACTGAGCCACCCAGGTGCCCCAACTTTAAATTTTTTTATTTGAGTATAATACTCAAAGCATCTACAGTTTCAATATAATCCATATCAAAATATAAACATTTTTCACAGAACCAGAACAAATAATACTACAATTTGTATGGAACCACAAAAGACCCTGAATAGCCAAAGTAATCTTGAGAAACAAGAACAAAGCTGAAGGTATCACAATCCCAGATTTCAAAATATACTACTAAGCCCATATTTTTAAAAAAATTTCCTGCCCTGGGTGGCTCAGCTGGTTAAGCATGGGACTCTTATTTTGGCTCAGGTCATGATCTCTGGGTTGTGGGATGAGGCTCCCCGCTAAGCGTGCAGAATCCACTTGTCCCTCTCCCTCTCCTCTCCTCTCTCTCCTCCAAATAGATAAAAATCTTAAAAAAAAGGTAAAAGTTCCTGCCCTATGAGTAATTATAATCTATTCTGTTGTCATGTAGTCAATTTAGAAGAATTGAAATATTTTTTGTGTATCAATTATGTATCAAGCTGCAAGTGAGGTTATAAAGATGAAGACATGCCCTGAATTCAAGGCTCCATAAAATGCTTAAGGCAGTTATTTCCGGCTACTTATTAGTTCAGTATTTAAGTAAACTAGTTAAACTAATTTATGTGCCTGGTGTTGCAACTAGTTGCAGACATTACATTCAATGACTAACACAAAATGCTGAACTCTTGAGTAGTTTTATGATCTGTATGGAAAGACTGTGTGAAGTGGAAAAAATTATATATGCTCATATAAAAAGTGGAGCCACATGGCAATGCTGTGTGTTAACATTGGTATAATTAAAAATCTACTTGATATTTGAATTTAATAGTGTGACACACTTTCATAATTTGAGCATCTGTGGGATTTTTTTCCCTTGGTTATTTGCCTTGAAAAGAAGTTTAAAGCCTACATTTGTAGTAGCTGACATGTTAACTTCTCTCCTACTTTAACATCAAATTAAAATGGCTTCAGATGCACATACACATGCACACACATGTATACACATGCATACATGTATGTTACAAATGGAAGTACAATTGGAGCTGATATTTTAGAGGGTCATTATCTATCAGAATGTAAAGTACATGTGACTTTTATCAGGCAATTAACCCTCTAGTTATAGAGCTTATAGAAAAACTCCCAGCAATACAACGAGATAATTATATAAAAATTGTTATTTACAGTAGCCTCTTATTTTTTAAAGATTTTATTTATTTATTGACAGAGAGAAAGAGCTAGCACAAGCAGGAAGAGTGGCAGACAGAGGGAGAAGCAGGCTTCCCACTGAGCAGGGAGCCCGTTTTGGGACTCTATCCCAGGACCTTATGGGATCACGACCAGAACCAAAAGCAGACACTTAACCGACTAAGCCATCCAGGCACCCTACAGTAGTTTTTCTAAAAGACTTTTAAAAATATTGGTACAAAACAAAGAGGCAGAAATAGATGTAGATATACTGATTTGAGAGGTATAAAGGTGCTAAGAAAAAAGAAATAAAGTACGATCATATTTTGCTAAAATAAAAAAATATAGAGTAAAATGGAGTTACATGAAGTTCATCCAAACACACTGTATTGGGTTCCTAAGTCTGTCATAACAGCCATAAGTAGGGTTGTCTGAATCAACAGAAATTTATTCTTTCACAGTTCTGGAGTATAGAAGTCCTACTTCAAGGTGATAGCAGAACCATGCTACCTCTAAGGCTCTAAGGAAAACTGCTTCCTTTTCTGATCCGAGCTTCTGATAGCTCCTGGTAAACCAGGATTTCTTGATTTGAAGATACCTTACCCCAGTCTCTACTTCCATCTTTACACTGCTTTCTTCCTTGTAGTTCTCTGTATATCATCCCCTTCTCTTATAAGGACACCAGCCATTGGATTTAGGGCCCACCCTAATACAGCATAACCTCATTTAGCATTTAATTACATCTGCAAAAATTCTTATAATTACATCTGCAAAGATCCTATTTCCAAATAAAATCATATTCTAAGGCTCCAAGTAGATATGAATTTTTTGGAAGACATCACTCATACCACTACATAAACACACACCAAAATATTAGTTTAAAATGTATATCTTCATTGTTGCTTTTAAAATATGAATAATTTTGATTTTTTTGTATAGATTTTGATACTTGTTATTTATGTTTAGTCATTCTGCCTATTTTTCAAGATTTCAGGTATTTTCTCCTATTATTTTAATTCCTAATCTATTTTTTAAGTTTTTATTTAAATTCCAGTTAAGATACAGTGTAATATTAGTTTCAGGTGTACAATATAGTAATTCAACACTTCCATACATATAGAAATTTTATAGTTCATTTAGTTATATTTTTTGTGATGGAGAGAGTGAGAAAGGTGAGATTCAGATATGTCTATTATAGATTTAATATATATTAGATATGTATATTACATGCATATAACACATAATATACTATAAATATGCATATTACATTATAATATATATATAATGTATAGAATTTGATACGCCCTGATTAATACATATTTACAATATATAGATATCATATTATAGATGGCATAGAATATATAGATATCACAAAATGTGTACACACATTTGTACACCCATGCTCTCCTTGACCTTTATTTCCACGTAGGTTATGAAAACCAAGGAAGAGTCAACTTAGGGTTACATGAACCTATTAAGTTACCCCTAATTATCTCTATTTGAGCCTCTTCTCCCAAACTACCAAATAATTAAAAAATAAATAATAATAATTTTCCAAAATATCAGTTTGACTTTATTTTCCAGACACTTCTTAATGCCATCATTATAAACACTTTTATGGAGCATTCATTTATCTCTCAAATGTTCTATACTGTCAAAGGCTATATTCTTTAAGGAGTAGATTTGCAAGGATAGAATTTCATAAAGATTTTTAAAATTAACAGTAGCTTGTTAAGCATGGAAGAATATTAACTTGGTAATTTATTAAATAGAAGTACAGAAAAGCCAGCTCATCAATTTCAATTATCTCTCATCTCTTTATATGGAGCTATAATAAAAAGATAAATGCAGCCTAACTGATGGCTAGATTTTAAAAATATGGAACTGATCCAAGACTAAGCAATTATCTTAATTTAATTACTACTATATATATCCATATATATAGTATGTATATATATACAACTATATATATCCTATATATATGAATATCTATATCTATTCATAAAAATATTAAAGTCTTTTGTGGCAGACCTGTGTTGGGAATTGCTCTGGAATGCAGTTCATTCTCTCATTGATACGATCATCTTGGTCACTTGGACATTTTCCTGAACCAGGATACACGGTGGTTGTACGAGTGGTAGGTGGAGTTGCAGTAGAATTACTAATTGCTAGGAAAGAAAGAGGTTAATAAAATAAAACATGGTGTTAATAAATACCTTACATTGAAAGAACAAATGAACTTATACATATAATAAAAATAAATTTTACACTAATAAAGGACCCACAATTCAAGTCCTAGTCACCAAAGGAAAATATCCAAACGATATTTAAAAATTGACTGTGCAGAGCCCTACTGACTGTTTCTGCAGAAAAACAAAATATTTTCACAGAAGGTCTTGAGGTAGATTCAAGAGGAAGCAAAATGTTTACTCCACCATATTTATGAAAAAATATGTTTTATAGATGAAGAAAGAAGATGGAGATATATGTATGGGAAAAGGATATAGAGAAGGAGACAAGAATTAGAGCAGAAAAGAGAAAAGTAGGAGGAAAACAATACTTTGAAGTGAATAGAAGAGAAAGGAACGAACTGGAAAGAAAAATAAATTCCAATTCTATATAATAAGAACTTCCCAGCAATCAGACATGGGTAAGATAAAATAATCATGTCACAATGTAGTCAGCTTTAAGTTTACCAGGAGCAGGTAAAACAAATGACTCATAGCAGTGGAAAACTAACTATGGTTAGACTAGAAGGTAATCTGTAACAGCCTTTCTAATTCTTATTTGGTCAAAAAAGAATGATGAAAAAAGAGAAGGTGAGGTGGATCAGAGTAGTATGCATTTACTCTAAATTAGGACAGAAATAGAAAAAAAGGATAAACACTTCAAGCTTTGTTTCACCTTCCCTCTACCCGTTTTTGTTATACATCCTCTCTCTCACTTAAAAAAAAAGAATTGAGACTAAAATAAAGAGGGTATTCCCCCAGATTTTCCACTCTGCCCCCCATACTTTTGCAAGTATCTGAAGGCCGGAGCAAAAACCCAGGACCTTCCATTAACACCTTGATCACTCTGCCTCTTCACAATTTCTCAGCAACACAAGGTGGGGAAGATCACTAATGTCAAACCTATAGATTGCTTAATTACAACAGCTGTTCATTGAAATAACTGTAATATAATGGATAGGAAAAACTTGGAATAATTATGTAACTTACTTGAGATCATTCTCCACATTTTTCATCTCATGTAGATTACTTTTAAAAATCCATAACTATTATGGGATAAATTTTATTTAACTTCACTATAACGTGCAAGTATTTTTAACATTACTTACTTTCAACAGCAGGTGTCTTAGTTGCTAAAATAGCAATAAGGGCAATAGCTATTATAGCAACTATAGCAAAAAGGACAATAAGAGAGATTTCTAATCCAGTAAATTTCTTCTTTGCCATCTAAAGAAAGAAAAGAAATACATATATATAATGTAAAATATGTAACTACAGCAAGCCACCATCATTATCATAAGCGTATATACATTTCTCTTTTTTTAACTAAGTACAACACAAGCAGAGCCACAGACAGTTGCTTATAATCTAAAATAATAAACTGGCAAATGTAAACAGCACATGCAATTTTTAATAAATAGAGTGAATTTGTGATACACATTATTAGTAACTAAGATGAAACATAGAGGGAAGAAAAGATCAACAAGCAGGTGTGCCTTGCTCTCTCATGTTAGAGCCCTTCTCAAGTAAAAGAAATCTGACACTTGCAGTGCATCCCCTAATTCTCACTATTTTTTGAAGGAGATGATGTTATCCACATTTTGCTCATTAGAAACTTCAACTTCAGAGAAAATAAGCTATTTTCTTAGAGTCAAAATTCTAGTTCTTCCTTGAATTCTAACACTGTCTCTCGAATTTCAACACTGCTTTCTTAGAACAATATTGTGGAAAAGAATATAAATATATATGAATACAAATATAAAATATTATGAAAAATGATATAGGTATATAGTATATATTTGGGAGTTGTCGCTTCAGAAAAAGGTTTGAATTAAATCATCTCCAAGTTCCTCCTTCAAAATATAAGTATGATATACAAAACTCTCATATCAAACATATGTATTTATTTTCTGATAACATTATGTATTTGAGTTAGCATACAAAGGATACCTAAAAGTAGATTGGGAAGAGCTTTCTTCCAGTAATTACCTTAAAATTTATTTATTTAGTTTTGACCACACATCTCTCATCTCTTGTACTTTTCAAGTTTCCCTGACTTTTCCGTATTCTATTATTTTATATAAATCTTAATTCAGTGGCATATACCCAGATAGGAACTTAGAATTTCCATGGTAAATGCTTTAATAAATTGTTCATTTTATTTTTTTGAGTTTTTATTTAAATTCTAGTTAGTTAACATACAGTGTAATATTAGTTTCAGGTGTGCAATATAGTGATTATAAATTGCTGATTTTAAAATATTTTTTTGGCCTTTCACATTAGCCCCTTCTCCCATAATTATCTAGGTTAGTTCATATATACAGCTGTCCCAACCTAAAAACTTATTTTCGCTCTTTCATATCTTTCAATCATTCAAAAGTCTTGTTGGTTCTATCTCCAAAATATTTTCAGAAGTATACCTTCATCCTATCTCCACCACTGCAACATATTTCTTGGAGAACATGTCTTCTTAAGTACATGCTATTTAATCCTTCCTTAATCCTTCCACATTTGTTCTTCTAGGCTAGTCTCAATTCATGCATAGTTCAAATGCCATGTTCTTGGGGAGTACTTTCCTACTACTCTTAGAAGCAGAGTTAATCTATCCTTTTTCTACTTTATCACATCACATATCTATTGCCCTTATTAATACATACGTTAATTTCTTTAATTGGATTTTTATATTTTTTAAAAAGATTTATTTATTTATTTGAGTGAGAGAGTGGGAGGGAGGGACAAAGGGAGAGGGAGAGAGAGTCTTAAGCACTCTGCTCTGAGTGCAGAGCCCCACGTGGAGCTCAATTTCACAACCCTGAGATCACAACCTGAGCCAAAACCAAGAGTCTGACACTTAAGGGACTGTGCCACCCAGGTACCCCAGGATTTTTATATTCTTAATAACAATAATCATGGAAGTAGTTCAGAGCCTGACATCAAGTAAGCACAAGCTCACTTTTTAAAATATACTTTATGAATGAATGTTTAAAGACTAGCATTCAATTTTAGCATATGATTTCCTATTATACATATATAAGCTGTTTATTGCATCTGTAATCTTCAAAGAACCCATGTAAACTAGACTTAATCAAAGTGACAGGATATATGAAGCTGTTAGTAAAATGAAACTGAATTGCTCAATGTTATGTGAGAAAGAACACAGTTGCATTTAATGTTTAACTTTAAATAAGTTTGTCTGACTCAAAGTAATATCTTACTTTGGTATAATGAAGTCAATAAGGATTGTGCCTTTCTATTTTTAAGGAAAGTCTAAAAGTGAAAATGCATATTGTTATAAAGCAAACCTTCTTTTATCTTTAAGAATTAGAACAAAATTAATGTATTAAAATTAAATTACTCCTGTGAGTACTCATAAATAGTACTAAAATTGTTCATATGCTGTAAGTGGTAATTTCAGTGATCACATTTGGGATCACAGTAATTTCAAGCAAAACATTTTTGGGGAAATTACATATTGATGTCCTTTCTGTGTATATTTATTTTCAAAATGAGTAATACTTTATTAGAGGGTAACTTGATGACTTATCTTTAAAAGATTTGCTAGAAAAGATTAAATGTTTTATAACTGTTGTATTCTATTCCACCTATATTTTCTTAAATAAAATAGATTAAATCACACTTAGAGTATTTGTACATATTTCAAAATATTTTTGAACTTTTTTTCTTTATGAAGTAATTAAATAAACATGCTTTGATTCAACTTAGTCTGACAAAAATCATAATGAAGAGGTGGGCAAAGAAAATATTCTCATATCTTAAAAAAACTTAAAAATGTTTTCTTCTGTTTCAGTACAAGAGATAAATATTTAAAATGGCAAATGAAAAATGCTATCTTTTCTATTTTAAACAAGTGCCAATAGACAGGAATATTGCTAACATGAATTAAAGGAATAAATATTTGGAAACATGAAAGAAACAAAGAAATATGATCCGTAAACTTACCTTATTTCATAGCCTGTTCTGTTTACTATGCTGTAGCAGAGCTGGGTAAGGCTGCCAAAGTAGTGATCAAGGAAGCTGCCCAGCTATATACTGAGCTACTCATAAAGTTTTATTGCATCTTCACCACCCTGTCAGTATTTAATAAACTTCTGTTCAACATGCAGCAGAAAAAGACTTAGTCCTGAACATAGTTGCATAAATATTTCTGTTTAGGAATCTAAGTTAATTAATAATTGTGCCCTCAGATAGTCTTTGATTTCTGCAAGCTACGAACTAGTCCAAGAACATGAAGGTATTTATTTATGTTGGTTTTTTTTCTCAAAATTTTATTTCTTTCATTGTTCAGATGTTGTTTGAAAATTGTTTTACCCAATTACATGAAATTTAAACTACCACTAAAAAGTAGAAACATTGGTAAGCTAGGATCTGAAAAACATTTGCAGGAATTAACAATTAGAAGATAATATTTAATAGAAGATATATAAAGTAGATATAAAATAGAAGATAATATAAAAAGTAATGATTAACTAAAAGTTATCTCCTGTGTCTCATTACTAACTTTAAGGTTGAAGGACTGAGCAAATCCATTAGGACAAAATGTAAAAGTAGAGATATATAAATAAGTAATCCAGAAATACAGTCAGCATTTTATGTATATTTTTTATTTAGAGCACAAATTTAATTACAAAAAATTATACTAAGCACTATTTCATACAGTAAAAATTAGAATATCAATTCCATTACTGGTTTAAGCCAGTATGTGTTTAAGATCAAATAATTTGATACAAGAGACCTAGGAACAAATGCCTGCTGCACTACATGTTCCTAAGAAACTGGGGCAAATTTGTTAATGTTTTTAAGCCTAAGTCTCTTTACAGAGAGGAAATAAAAATACCTACCGATAGAGTCATTGTGAGATCTACCCTAAAACTGAGGTTAGTTGTTTTCCCTGCAATTTAAGTTTTCTGATTGGTTTGAAATAAAGTAACTAATTAGCAATTTGTCCACCCCTTTTTTTTCTCTTTTTAGAGTGAGATCAAACACTCCAGTTTCTCACCTCTTTGAACTAAAATTGTAAATCTGTCAAGTTTTAATTAATAATCTTTTAGATTTTCTTTTATGTGTAGAAATATTTTAAGTAATAGTGTTTGTCTTCTCGATTTAAAAAGCTTTACATGATTTGAAAGTTTTTTGCCTTCTATTTCATATTCAGGTTTCCATGTCTGGTGCCGTGAGCTTGCCTTTGCTTTGAACAGTTTCTTTTGCTCCCTTTGGTCCATACTCTTCCCACCCTAACTCTGGTTCCACTCATAACTTTAAGATCAGGGAAGTAATGTGCTCATGAATTGCTTAGAGGTAAATTCAGACAAAACTACAATACAAAGGTATTCAATCATAGACATAACAAAGTTATATATAGTAATGAAAAAATGTGTTTTAACTTAAAACATACTGTTTTTGCCAGATGTAATCGTGAGTTTTAAAATTTCTTACTTATTAATATAAAAACTGTACAAAAATTTAAAATGGCATGAGGTAAATTAACAAAAATTGAGTTAGGTAGGCAATAGGCAAAAAAAGTTGTAAACACCAGCAGTGACATTGAACTATACTTAGTGACTGACACTTTTACTAAACAGAACAGATTAGTGTTCAACTACTCTCTTTATGGACTTTGCTCTCCTTAGACTTTGCAATGTGCATTTTAGAATTTCGAACATACGATAGTTAAATACACTTTGGGTTAAAAGTTATATGATTTGCAATCCAATTTACAATTGCACCAAAAGCAATAAGATACCTAGGAATAAGTCTAACCAAAGGGGTGAAAGACCTGTACTCTGAAAACTATAAAACACTGATCAAAGAAATTGAAGATGACACAAAGAAATGGAAAAACATTCCATGCTCATGGATTAGAAGAACTAATATTGTTAAAATATCCACACTACCCAGAGCAATCTTCATAATTAATTCAATCCCTATCAAAATACCGACAGCATTTTTCACAGAACTAGAACAAATAATTCTAAAATTTGTATGGAACAAAAAAAGACCCTGAATAGCCAAAACAATTTTGAAAAAAGAAAAGCAAGGCTTAGGCATGACAATTCTGGACTTCAAGCTATATTACAAAGCTGTAGTCATCAAGACAGTATGGAACTGGCATAAAAACAGACACATAGATCAATGAAGCAGAAGATAAAACCCAGAAATAAGCCCACAATTATATATATGGTCAATTAATCTTCAACAAAGCAGGAAAGAATATCTGAGGGGAAAAAGTCTCTACCACAAATGGTGTTGGGAACACTGGGACTTCATCAAGTTAAGAAGCTTCTGAACAGCAAAGGAAATGATCAATGGAACTAAAAAGCAATCAATGGGATGGGAGAAGATATTTTCAAATGACCTATCTGATTAAGGGTTAGTGTCAGGTTTGGCCTTCAAACCCTGATATGGCAAATGAAAAGATTACTCCAGACACCTTAGTAAGAGAAAGGAGAGGGTCTGGGGACCACCCTAGTGGCAAAAGGTCCTAAGAAAGACTCTGCCTCCACTTTTATTGTGAATGTGATCAATACAACAAGGGAGTAAGAAATACAAGAAGGAATATGAAGCTGTAATAATCAAGACAGTGGCATAGGGAGTATCGTGTGCCCAGAACAAGCTGTGCTCATGACGGGAGTACAGACAGGGAGTGCATGACCTCCAAAGATAAATGTTTCTCCTAAGTCAAGCATTTGCTCCTGGATGAGTGCATTGAGCCGCAACGAGAAGCTGGCTGTTTTCGGCCCAGGAACTGTAAAGGGCCCAGTTTTCTGGACACTCCTTTTTCCACTAGTCTCATGCAGGGAGGCATGTGTTTACTAAATCTTCTCTAGCTAGGCACTATGAATTCCCACAGGTTAGTATCCAAAATCTATAAAGAACATCAAACTCAACACCTAAAAAGCAAATAATCCAGTTAAGAAATGGGTGGAAGACATAAATATACATTTTTCCAAAGAAGATATACAGATGGCTAACAGACACATGAAAAGATGTTCAACATCACGGATCATCAGGGAAATGCAAATCAGAACCACAATGAGATATCACCTCACACTTGCCTGTATGGCTAACATTAACAACACAGGAAACAACAGATGTTGGCGAGGATGTGGAGAAAGGGGAACCCTCTGACAGCCACTCTGGAAAACAGCATGGAGTTTCCTCAAAACGTTATAAATAGAACTACCCTATAACTCAGCAATTGCACTACTGGGTATTTAACCAAAGGATGCAAAAATACTGATTCGAAGGGACACATGCAACCTGATGTTTATAGCAACATCATCACTAATTGCCAACTTATGGAAAGAACCCAAATGCCCATCGACTGATGAATGAATGAAAAAGATATACATATTTCCCATATATATATTTTTTTCCATATATATAATAGGATACTACTCAGCCACAAGAAAGAATGAAATCTTGCCATTTGCAATGGCATGGAGCTAGCGTGTATTATACTAAACAAAATAATTCAGTCACAGAGAGATAAATACAATAGGATTTCACTCAATGCGGAATAAAAGAAACAAAACAGATAAACATAGGGGGAAAAAGAGAGAGGGAGGCAGACCTTAAGAGACTTTTAACTATAGAGAACAGAGGGTTGAAGGAAGGGAGGTGTGGGGGGGGGATGGGCTAAGTGGGTGATGGGTTTTAAGGAGAGCATTTGCTGTGAGGAGCACTGCATGTTATATGTAAGTGATAAATCACTAAATTCTACTCCTGAGACTAACATTACACTATATTTTAACTAGAATTTAAATAAATAATTGAAACAAACAAGAAAAGAACTACCAATCCTCCCTAGACCAGTAACCTTCCTCTGAGCTATAAAATAAGAGACGGAGGAGGAATCAAGTTGGTGGAGTAGTAGGGGGACTCTGGGCAGCCGGGTCTCTCAAACAGCAACATCAAATCATTTTGAACAACTAGGAAATGGATCTGAGGATTAAAAGAACAATCTGCACAATTTAGAGGAAGAGAACGTAGCAGCTACAAGGTTTAGAGACACGGGGGAGAGAAAGGCCACGGTGCTGTGGAGGGAAGGGAGCCCTTGTTGCAGAAAGAAGATGAGAAGAAACGGAGAAAGGGAAGAGAGAGCAGTGCATGGGGATCGCACAAGGAAAACACTCTCCTAAGACCACTGACTGGGGAACTGAGAGGAACTCACTATGGCAATTTTTTTGCAAACAATGGGGCTCAAATTCTGAGGTTTCAGAAGGCCGCACCATTTGCCAGAGTCAAGCCAGGCAGGCAGTGATGCTCCAGAGAGGGAGGGCAGAGGCTTAGGAGTGGACAGCGTGGTGTGGGGTCCCCTGGGTTGCCCTGGGAGAGAACACTGACCTTCCTGTTGTACATGTGGAAGAGGGTATATTACCTCTCCAAGGGACCCCATGGCGCCACTGAGTAGCCACTCAAAAGCAGGAGACAGAGGTGCACAGAGGGCAGATAAGCAGGTAGGAGCTTTTCACTGTGCTTCACCACAGCCTCCAGGCTCTCATGTGGCCATGCAACTGCTTTTCTAGGTCAGAATGACACCTCGTGCAGAGCTGCAAGGCTCTCCTCCAGGGGAAGGGATTGGGTCCACACCTTGCCAGATCCCTTAAGATTTGGAGTTTTGAATCCCAGACACATGCCAGACATAAAACATAGGAGCATTGTGGTGCTGAATGTGCCAACACCCCAGGCACAGACAGGCTGAGGGCAACAGTCTGACGGAAGCCTGGGATAAAGGAGGGGAGGATGTTCGGTTTTCTGTTAGTGTTTCCTGAACACCAGTGGGCGCAAGTTCCCCTCCACTGGCACGAGAGGCCAGGGTGATGCCATTTTCCACCCCCACCCACCAGCACAGTAGAACTTCTGCAGCAACACAGCACCCCCAGTAGAGGCTGGAACCGCTTAGGTCAAACCCCACCCCTCTGCGCCCTGCAAAGGCATCTTTACTAGGGCAGGTCTGAATGTGAGCCAATACACTGGGCCTCTCCCCCAGAGGGCCAATACAGGTCCCCTGCATGTACCAAGTCTACTGATCACAGAATGCTCCAAAGCATCAGCTTCAGTTCTAGTAGAAATAGGACCAGGCCTTTTTTTCTTCTTCTTCTTCTTCTTTTCTTTTCTTTTTTCTTTGGAATCAGGCTTATAGTTAGTTGTTCATTTGTTCACTTGTTTGTTTCCTTTTCTCATTTTTTTAGATCAGGCTCGCTCTTTCTTTCTCTTTTCTTTTCTTTTCTTTCTCCTTGGAATTAGGCCTTTTTTTCTTCTTCTTCTTCTTCTTTTCTTTTTTCTTTGGAATCAGGCTTATAGTTAGTTGTTCATTTGTTCACTTGTTTGTTTCCTTTTCTCATTTTTTTAGATCAGGCTCGCTCTTTCTTTCTCTTTTCTTTTCTTTTCTTTCTCCTTGGAATTAGGCTTACAGTTTTTTGTTTATGTTTGTTTGCTGTTTTTCTTCCTTTTTCTTCTCCCTTTTTTTTTGGATAAGGTCTTAAATTTTTTTAAAATCAGGCTTATTTTAACAAACATGTTAAAACACACCTAGTTAAAGGTCCAACACTCACCACTGCAAGCAAGGAGGAACTCTGTAGATGACTAACTTGTGGGAAAGAGCAGCCAAAACACAAGAGCAGAATGGACACAGCATATGCCAAAAACACTTCCTGAAGTCAGACCATGGACAGTGTATGACCTCTTCTTAATACAGCATTACTTTAAGGAGCAGGAAATATAACAAGCTTTCATAACATGCAAAATACAGAAACCTAGACAAAATGACAAGATGGATGAATTCTCCCCAAAAGAAAGATCAAGAAGAAATCACAGCCAGGTATTTGCTCAAAATAGATATAAGCAATACATCTGAACAAGAATTTAGACCAATAGTCATAAGAATACTAGTTGGTCTTGAAACAAGCATAGACAATGTTAAAGAAACCCTTGCTGCAGAGATAAAAGACCTAAAAATTAGTCTGACATAAAAAATGCTGTAACAGATGCAAAACTGACCAGATGAAACCAAAATGAGGGTGGAGGAAGAGGAATAAATAGGTGATATACAAGATAAAATTATGAAACATAATGAAGGTGAAAAGGAAAGAAAACTATTAGATCATGAATACAGACTAAGGGAACTCAGCGATTCCATAAAGCACAACAATATCCATGTCATAGGAGTCCCAGAAGAACAGTGGGAAAAAGGGGCAGAAGGCTTATTTGAACAAATTATAGCTGAGAACTTCCCTAGTCTGGGGATGGAAATAAGCATTCAAGTCCAAGAGACATGGAGAACTCCCCTCAAAATCAACAAAATCAACACCAAAACATATCATAATGTAACTTGCAAAATAAAAGATAAAGAGAGAATTCTGAAAGCAGCTAGGGACAAAAGATCCTTAACCTACAAGGGCATAATGTTAGCAGCAGACCTGTCCACAGTAACTTGGCAGGCCAGAAGAAGGTGGGAGGATATATTCAACATTCTAAATGGGAAAAATATGCAGCCAAGAATACTTAATCTAAAAGGCTGTCATTCAGAATAGAAGGAGAAATAAAGAGTTTCCAAGACAAGCAAAAACTAAAGGAGTTGGTGAACACTAAACCAGTCCTGCAAGAGATATTTTCCTTTGAGTGGGAAAGAGAGACCAAATGCAAAAAAGGCTAGAAAGGAAGAGAGATAATCTACAGGAACAGCTACTTTACAGGTAATACAACGGCACGAAATTCATATCTATCAATAATTACTCCTAATGTAAATGGACTAAATGCTCCAATCAAAAGACATAAGGTATTAGAATGAATAAAAATACAAAACAAAACAAAAACAAGACCCACTGGATGCTGCTTGTAAGAGACTCATTTTAGACCCAAAGTCACCTCCAGATTGAAGATGAGGCGGGTGGAGAACTATCATGCTAATGGACATCAAAAGAAAGCTGGAGTAGTCATACTTATAACAGACAAACAAGATTTAAACCAAAGACTATAATAAGAGATAAAGAAGGACACTATATCATAATAAAGGAGTCTATCAAACAAGAAGATCTAACAATTGTAAATATTTATGCTCCCAACATGAGAGCAGCCAAATATATAAATGAATTAAAAACAAACATAAAGAAACCCATTGATAATAATACAGTAATAGTAAGGGACTTTAACACCCTACTTACAGTAATGGACAGATCATCTGAGCAGATCCAGGAAACAATGGCTTTGAATGACACACTGGACCAGATGGACTTAATAGACATATTCAGAACATTTCATCCTAAACCAGCAGAATACACATTTTTTAAGTGCACATGGAACATCCTCCAGAACAGAACACACACTGGGTCACAAATCAGGCCTCGACCTTTCAAAAAGATTGAGATCATACCATGCATATTTTCAGAAGAAAGAACAGACATTTTTCAAAGAAGACATACAAATGGCTAACAGACATATGAAAAAATGCTCAACATCACTGACCATTGGGGAAATACAAATCAAAACCACAATGAGATATCACCTCACACTTGTCAGAATGGCTAAAATTAACAGCTCAGGAAAGAACAGTTGTTGGTGAGGATACAAAGAAAGGCAAACCCTTTTGCACTGTTGGTGGGAATGCAAACTGGTGTAGCCATTCTGGAAAACAGTATGGAGATCCTGCAAAACATTAAAAATAGAACTACCTTATGACCCAGCAATTGCACTACTAGTTATTTATACAAAAGACAAAAAAAAAATGCTGATTTGAAGGGGCACATGCACCCCAATATTTATAACAGCACTACCAACAACAGCCAAATTATGGAAAGTCCCCTAATGTCCATCAACTGATGAATGGTTAAAGAGGTGGTATAAATAGACAATGGAACATTACTTATCCATCAAAAAGAATGAAATCTTGCCATTTGCAACAATGTGGGTGGAACTAGAGCATATTATGCTGAGCAAAATAATTCAGTTAGAGAAAGACAAACACCATATGATTTCACTCATATGTGGAATTTAAGAAACAAAACAGACGAAAACATAGGGGAAGGGAAAGAAAAATAAAACAAGATAAAATAGAGAGGGAGGCAAACCAGAAGAGACTCTTAACAACAGAGAACAATTTGAGGGTTGCTGGAAGGGAGGCGGGTAGGGGGATGGACTAAATGGGTGATGGGCATTAAGGAAGGCATTTGTTGGGATAAGTACTGGATGTTCTATGTAAGTGATGATTCACTAAATTCTATTCCTGAAACCAATACTATACTATATATTAACTAACTTGAATTAAATTAAAAAAAAGAGAAAGAAGTTTTTTTTTTATTTTGCCTTCACCTATTCCTTTTCCAATATTTACGTAGATCTGAGTTTTTGACATATTATTTTCTTTCTAAAGAATTTCTTTTAATATTTCTTGCAAGGTGTGTCTATTTCAACATATTCTTTCTTTCTTTTTTTAAAAAGAATTATTTATTTGCCAGAAAGAGAGAGTGAGCACAAGCAGGGGGCGTGACAGGCAGAAGCAGGCAGAGGGAGAAGCAGGCTCCCTGGTGAGCAAGGAACCCAATGTGGGGCTCAGTCCCAGGACCGTGGGATCATGACCTGAGCTGAAGGCAGACGCTTAACCGACTGAGCCACCCAGGCGCCCCTTCAACATATTCTTTCAACTTGTGTTTGTCTGAGAAAGGATTTCTCCTTCACTCTTGAAAGACAATTTTTGCTAGAACAAAATTCTAGGATGGCAATTTCTTCTCTTTCAACACTTAAAATATTTCACTCTACTCTCTTTTTGCTTACATTCTTTCTGAGAAGTTGGGTGTAATTCCTATCTTTGCTTCTACATAAGTAATTTGTTTTTAAACTATGGCTTCTTCTAGCATGTGTATGTGTGTATATATATTTTTTTCTCTTAGTTTTCTGTAGTTGGAAAATGATATTCATGGATGTGACTTTTTTTTGATGATTTATTCTACTCAAAGTTTTATGACCATCCTGGACCTATGGTTTAGTATCTGACATTAATTTGGGGAAACTCTCAGCCATAATTGTTTCAAATATTTCTTGTGTTCCTTTCTTTCTTCTTTCTCCTCCTGGAATACCCATTTTGAGTATGTTACTTCTCTGTAGTTTTCCTAGTCCTTGAATATCCTGTTCTTTCTTTTTTTTTTTTTTTTCATACTCTTTTTGTTTTTCAGTTTGAGTAGTTTCTATTAGGATACCCTCAAGCTAAGAGATTCTTGCCTGGGCCATTTACCATCTACCAACAAACCATCAAAGCCATTCTTCATTCTGTTATAGTGTTTTTCATCTCTAGAAATTATTTTTGGTTCTTCCTTAGGCTACCCATCTTTTTTCTAAAATCATCTATATGTTTTTCATGCTTTCTGCTTTATCCATTGGAGACATAGCTTTCTAATATTTTTGTTATATTCCAGGTCTGATAGTTCCAACATTCCTGCCCTATCTGATTCAGGTTCTGATGCTCATTTCTTCAAAGTTTTTTTTTTTTTTTTGGCTTTTAGTAATTCTTGTAATTTTTTCTTGACAGCTGGATATAGTGTACTCAGCATAAAGAAAACACTACTGTAAACAGCCCTTTATTAACCTTGTGGAAATGTATAGGGAGAAGGGAAGAATTCTACAGTGCTATGAGAAGGTCTCAGTCTTTTAGTGCTTCTAGACTGTTAACTTCATACATGTTTTTAGCTTTTTACTTTCTCCACCTTAGGTGGGACAGAAGAGGCAAAGGCCAAGTTTCTGGAGGTAAAACTCAAAACAGTGTGGGAGCCCTCAACGACTGGCCCGAGTTCTCATCTCTCAGACTTGTCCACATTGAGCTCCCATCAATTCATCAGTTATAGTTGAAGTTTCCATACCTTGGCACTGGTTCCCATAGAGCTTTGTGTTTAATTAGCAACTTCCAGATTCTTACATGGCTGACTGAATCTACATTTTCTTTCTAAATATCAATTTTCATCAACCTCGATATTACTATAATAACAAAATAGAGAGTATATCAAAGGTTGAGGGTGATAGGAAAAAATGTATTGAGATCATTCTGTCTGGCAATACTGTGTTATATTCTTTGAGAAATGATA
Organism: Ursus maritimus; assembly: GCF_017311325.1. Taxonomy (NCBI): domain Eukaryota; kingdom Metazoa; phylum Chordata; class Mammalia; order Carnivora; family Ursidae; genus Ursus; species Ursus maritimus. Next base: position 1,752,898 of record NW_024424453.1, on the reverse strand, counting down.
TTCCCCTCATTAATGCAAGGTTTTTAATACCTCTGGGAAGTGTGATGAAATTGTCACGGGTACGACATTTACTTTGAATATCTTTATTGAAACTTTCAAAATAAGGTAAAATCATGTATACTTGAGGCTGCTTAAGTGAGTGATCAATTTTTACTTATCCTTGTTCTAAAAAAAAAAAAGTACGGAGAATATCTGTAACTTGATTTAACTTTTCTTTTACCATTTAGAACAAGAATCAAGTTCCACAACTACAACGTAACCAAAGTATCCCTTTTTAAATATAAACATGTTTTAAAATAAGAAATATACAGAGTGACCTTCTATGTCTTTTATTTTGTCTTCTTTTCTTCCAAAGGACTAAAGAAATAATTTTGTTCATGTCATTTTAATTCACTAAAAATTTATTTTTCTCACTTAAGTGGCTAAGATTATATGATCCAGGCACTTGCAGCAGATTCTGACACACTATTTGTAAAAAGAACAAAAATAAATTTTAAAAAATCCTCAAAACAAAAACCAATCATAATTTAAGAAAGTAATCCAGATAAAAACCTATGACAATGTAATTTAAGAAGTAAAGTGCTTGGAAAATAAAATAGGATAGGATCTGATTATCATTGGCCATCACAATGCTATAGATTTTAAGGATGAATCTTCATTTTGCAGATGGTTTTTGTTTGCTTGCTTTTTGTTTTCTTGTTTTTAATATTTTCTCCTCTTAATTTCTGGTGTCTGAGGTTCTATATTTTAAAAAAATAAGAAATCGACTGACTCTTCTTATTTTCTATTTATTTTGTAATTTTAACTATAATGGAATGGCATTGAGGTGTTTTGTGTTTGGAGTTTTAGCCAATTAAATGTTTTGTCTATCAATTTGTGTTTGACTTATTTAAATGATTTTAATTAAAATGTTTAAGACAAAGAACATTAAATAGTATGTAACTTACCATTTGGTTATTTTTTTTAAATTTATATTTGCACCCTTCATATTGGAGAGCCCCATGTCTATCACATAGTAAGAAATCAATAAATTTTAGATAAAGTTAATTAATAAACTCTACAAAACCCCAAAGAAGAAAATAATACATTCTCTCTAATATTAGAAAGGTTATCCTGCCAAAGCCTGTAAGAAGAAATTAATTTCTCTCATTTAGTTTATTAAACTTGGACAGACCGCTATCTGTAAGAAATGTAAGTTAACATTTCTAGAAATAAACTCACTTCACCTTATTTACAAGAATTTTATTCTGTATAACACAGTCCTGATATTTAAATCCTACTACTTCTTAGAGCTCAAATCTGATGTTCTATTATGAAGACTTTTTTTTCAACTTTTCCACGCCTCTTTTCTTACCCTATTAGCAATTTCTATTATCTCTGAAACTCCATATGGTACCTTATGCTCTTCTCTCATGTCTTTATTTTCTAATTTGTTTTATAAATATTTGCATATAGTTGCCAATAGTCTTACTAAGAATCCTTCAATGTTCCAAACCACTTAGAATATGGCCTCACACTAATTAGCTTGTAGCCCATCAAATAGTAAATACTCAGCAAATAAAAATGAATATATTAGCAAGTAGCCCTCCCTATTTATGTGCTTATGTACAACTCTCTCAGTGATAACAAAAGAACCTAAGAGAGCTTACATAAATCTATAAAACATCATAGAATATAATATTTATAACTAATGAATGGCAACAAGACAATAAATATAATTAGAAGAAATCAGGATTGCTGATAATGACACAATTCCCTGAATATTAAAGATCAATGACCATAAAATTTGCTCTATGCTCTCTCGTAGCCTATGCCAAATGAAAGTCAGAATTATGTATGGAAATTATGTAATTTCCAGTGTTCATTAGCTAAAATAAAGCCATCTGTTCAGGAAGTTTACACCAATTTCTTTACTGTGTATATATTTCAGGTGCATTTTTGTGTAGGACTTAGGTAATCAAAATCACATCTATGTTTGGATTTGCTAAGGCAATGAGCTTCATTGGTTTGTTTTTTCTACTGCTCCTTGGTATAAGCCTAATGAGAAAATGAAAAGTAAGTTTAATATAATTAATCTTAATCCATAAATTATTTAAAAACAGCATGGAATTTCAAGACTAAATTTTTGCTTATCTGGCTTAATCCAAGTATGTATTTTAGAATGCCTAACTTTCCTATTTTCAATTTTTGATCCAACTACACCTTTCTATATATACTGACACCCCAAACCACCTGTGTATTACAATCTACACCTTTGGACATCACTAGATGAAAAATATTCTGAGCAATCATAAACTGAGACACCAAATGTTACTGGATGATAACTTTCAATTTAGTTTGAGCAGTGTTGTTGTTTTTGTTGGTAAAGCCATGTTTGTGCAACTACTACTACTATTTCTAAAAATAAATTTCTAAAAATGTTAACTTATACTTCTTACAGAAATTTTACTCATACTTTTAAATAAAAGTAGTGGAAATGGAAAAAAAAAAGAGCAAGTTCTCTTATTAGTGACAACAAAGTATAAGTTTCCTATAATTAGGACATCCTCAGGTGTGATTAAAGTTGCAAAGATTTCCCTCAATCTGATGCTCAATGAATTTAAGTAAAACAATTGTGTTGTCAAATGTGAATATGTACAAAATCCCAGTAATAAATGGTATTGAATCTAAAAAGCAAAATGTAATTGGGGTCATTTAAAATGTTTTAGCCGTCTGGAAATAGAAACCATTAATACCAGAAAATTGATGTTAGTAGAGATTATCAGGACTACATTTTTAGTATTAAACTAGGATACTCTCTATATTTACTAAAATGAAAAAACTGTATACATTCTCAGAGTATCAATGCCTCACTAAGTTGACCACCTGATAAGAATTAATTGGCAATGACATGGGTTACACTCTCCAAGAAGCACCTCCAGTATTGTTCTCTGTTGCATGTACTTGAATGGTCAGCTGAAAGATGGTACTTGATACCTTCCTGCAAGAGTAAAGGAGTTGACAAGAACATACCTGAATTCCATTCTCTTGCACATTTCTTGCTTTTTCATCTCAGAAGTGAAGGGTAGATAGAGTTGAGTGGCAATAATTCAACCCTATATAGCCCAAGAAATTTCATGTGTGTGTATGTGTGTGTGTTAAAAAAAAAAAAATGCAAGTACTCAGGCTCTAAATCTAAACTTTTCTTCTTACACAGCAATTTTTTTCTTCTCTTTTAAAACAGAAATTTTGGGAAAATATGAGGAAAAGATGCTAGAAAACAAATTCATTAGAATATATATTTAATTTATTATAAGATAGGGAAGATGCCTAAAATATTACATTAAATCAAGTATCTTCATTATGAGAAAGAGTAATATTGAGAATTTGTGTTAAACTAGAAAATAGTCAAAGCTATTAATAGACATGAAAAATAAATATATATGTATATATATTAGTTCCCTTATCTTAAAATTATTTCTGCAACCTAAAAATAATCATGAATGAAATGTGATTATATCAATCTTCATGATATCCACATTTCAAGGACACAACTTGTTTTATGAACAAGCACTGAATATAAATATGGTGTTTAATCATAATTAACTGCTAAATAATAATCTATAAGAAGATGGAATCATCAGGGAGTCTGGGTGGCTCAGTCCTTTAAGCAGGCTGCCTTCAGCTCAGGTCATGATCTCGGGGTCCTGGGATCGAGCCCCATGTCAGGTTCCCTGATCAATGGGGAGCTTGCTTCTTCCCCTCCTTCTACCCCTCTCCCTGGCTTGTGCTCTCTCGTGCTCTCTCTCTCTCAAATGAATAAATAAAACCTTAAAAAAAAAAAAAAAAGAAGATGGAGCCATCTGCATTCAATATAGCTTTTTATCAGAAATTGGTATACAAACCAATAAATTTATTTTGTTATAATTTAGGGTCATGAAACCAATACATTCTCTGTAGTTTCAAGTTTGCCTTGGACTTTTTCAGAAAGTGGACATTACTAAAAAATAAACATCCTTTTCTGTTCCTCAAAGATTTCCTATACTAAAGAGATACAGTATTTTGGGGGAAAAATCATGTTAGAAAAAAAAATGTACCTACCTGATCTATAAATGAAGTATTTATTTGTATCAGTATATTAGTTAAAATAGAATTCGATTTACACCTTTTTTTCCAAACAGAATTTTGAGGAGTCACAATATTCACTTTCTGAAAGTGGACTCTTCCTATTTTTCACGATTGTCAAGGCAATATTGAGCTAGATCTTAAAAGTTAGAACAGCAAAAAAATAATGTATTATTGACTTTCAATATTACGTTGGAGCTCTGTTCTTTCTCAACATCGCATCCCTCAGAGAACTCATCCTTCAATTGTCATCTCTATACTGAAAACTGCTAAATTTTTTTTCTAGTTTATCTTCTCACCAAAACTACAGTGTGCCTTTCTACTGTATATTTTTTCTTTTTTCATCTTTTCACCTAACTGCAACATGCCTTACTTTCTACTGTACATTTTTACTTGAATGGACTTTCATCCTTCAAAGTCAAATTAAATTCAGAATTTTTCCTCTCAAATTTCTCCTAAAATTTTTCAAGATATTTTAGTGTCACCACTTCTATTGTAACCATCCTCAAGGTCTACCCATCGTCTTTCATGCTTCAGTTCTTGGTGAAGCACTTTGATCATCTCAGTTCTAAAAGGTTTTTCTTTTATCAGAATTTTTATAAACTTCAAAAAATACATTTAAGAGTGGATAGATTTTGTTTTGCTCCCCACTGCTTTCAGGAGTGTGGGACGTAGCTATCATAATACGTGCTGAGGGGCACCTGGGTGGCTCAGTTGGTTAAGTTTCTGCCCTCAGTTCAGGTCATGATCTCAGGGTTCTGGGATTGAGCCCTGAGTTGGGCTCCCTGCTCAGTGGGGAGTCGGCTTCTCCCTTTCCTTCCGCATCTCCCCCTCACTTGCTCTCTCAAATAAATAAGATCTTAAAAAAAAAAATATGTGCTGAAAGACTTACCTAGGTTACCTTCAATACGTACCAAACCCTGCTAATAGAACTTATAATTCTCGTTTTATAGATGGCTCACTGAGACTGAGAATAATGTTTATACTAAAAATCACAAAGCCAGACTTGGGTTTAATTCTACTCCAATTTATAATTTGAAGAATTTTATAGGTCATATGTTTTCTAATATATCAAAGAACATTTTATTTTTCTTTAAATGCTACTCCACTCTGAAAATTAAACAGATAAATTAACTGGGGATTGACGGGTAAGTTAATGAACATGAGTCTTGCAAAACTGAAACTAGTCTATTCAATGACAAGTAAAGCAACACCAGCTTGCAGGGATAATAAAATCATTGTGCATATATGAGTATAATGAGTTATTTATAGTCACAATTAAAACCTATTGAATCATAGATAATATGCACAGAGCAATAAAACCTAAAATCAAAAGATAGGTTTCCAAATGTCAACACGTGAAAAATATATAAAACAAAATATTGGAGACGGTATTTAAAAGGACGTCATGATTAATTTTGAATTATGTATAATGCCCATTTTATTTTTTAATGTTATCATTTTAGCAGAGCATCAAGCTTGGGAAACACTTAATATACTCTTTACCATAAACATATGTTGGCGAAAAAAAATCATAGTATTAACATCTCAAAACCCTTCCTATTGAAGGGAAAAATCCCAACATGGAACATAAGGATTGTCCCTTAGGACAGAGTGGAGCAGAGAGTCTCTTTCCCTGCTCTTAGCAGCTATTTGAACTAACAGAGACGATTCACTGGGAAGCAGTAGAGTTGTGGGTCTAACAGTGCTGACAGCATTCTAAGCAGATAATTCTTAGGTTTTATTCATGGCTGTTTCCTAGCACTGCTTACCATCCTTTGATTTTCTACCCTTTTCCTGAACTTTCTACTGATATTAAGAGTCAAAGTTTGCACTTGATTAAGGAGTTATACAAAAATCAGGCTAATAATCTTAGTAGGCATCCTTATATCCTGAATATAAAAAATTAAGAAAATAATCACTAGAATCTCCTCAAAATATTAGACAATGAAAAGTCATTAAATCCATATGATAATGAAAATGTAATTTCTCAAAGTTGTCTTCAGAAAAACTAATTGAAAAATGATACATGATTAGCACTTATTATGTATTAATTTATATTGATAATATTTTAAATTGGTAATTCATATAGGAAATCAATCCTGTACTCAACATTAAATTAAATAGGACAGTCTATTCTCAGGCCATTTCCAGTGACTGTTTCCAGTTGCCTCAGCAACTTTAGATACTAAGAGCTGAGACAATTAAGCCATAATGGGGAAAAGAGACCTTGAATCGTTTTGGCTTTTAACCTCCTAGGGCACCAGAAGCTCAGAGCAGCATCAGTCTGTACAAATATCCTTTTGTTGAGGAGGAGGTTTACCAATAATAAAAACTACACTTCAGTATCAAGGTTTCAGGAATTTGGAGGGATTACCAGATCCACATACAGCTCATTTCATACCATTGCCACGTCCTTTCAGTTTGCTTCTCAATCCCCTGCATCCCTTCATTCTTTCCACATAAAAGTGCCATTCAAGATATATAGTTTTCTTTTTCTTAAGTCTTTAAAATAGAACTTTTGAAAGTTAGCTGCAGAATATAGACAGCTATTTACAAATTTGTCTCTCAAACTAGATTACAACTTAATTCGAGAATGAGAACTACATACTAATGTGGACTAATTACCTTTCTGTTTCTGAAGTGTTTTATACATTATAAGCACTCAAAGGAACTGGATTGAAGTTACACATCTTTTAAACTAAATCTACTCATAAAAACTTTCAAGGCAGAGGACCATAGGGGAAGAGAGGAAAAAATGAAATAAGACGAAACCAGAGAGGGAGACAAACCATAAGAGACTCTTAATCTTAGGAAACAAACTGAGGGCTGTCGGAGAGGAGGGAGATGGGGTAACAGGTTGATGGACATTGGGGAGGATATGTGTTGTAATGAGCACTGGGTATTATATAAGACTGATGAATCACAGACCTGTATTCCTGAGACAATTCATTATGTTAATTTAAAAATAAAATAAAATAAATAATAAAAAAGAGATGGAAGGTTAAAAATGTATTTATTAAAATTAATTTTAAATTAAAGAAATACAATAACTAAAATGTCAAATGACTTTATCATAATACTAATGACACTTCAATATAATTACCAGTTTATTTGTTTGCAACCTCAATTAGAACCTAATTGTTAATTTATCTAATTTCTGATCAATTAGAATCTCTGTGTGACATCATATCTGCCTTATTCTTTGTGGTATTCCTCAATAACAGAACACATTATATAAGCATTTTAAAATTAATGATAAAAACACTCTTATTTAATAGAGCAATTGTATTTTCATTAAAGTGTGTGTATGTGTGTGTGTGTGCTTTGGATATTTATCTTTGGTTTTATATTCCCAGTCAAAATTTAGCTCAGTTTGTTTGTTTGTTTGTTTCTTTCTTTTAATTGAAGTATAATTAACATACAGCGTTATATTAGTTTCGGGTGTAAGATATAATGATTCAACAATTCTATACATTACCCAATGTTCAACAAAATAAGTGTACTCTTAATCCCCTTTATCTATTTCACCCCACTCACCTCTCCTCTGGCAACCATCAGTGTGCTCTGTATTTAAGTCTTTTTTTCGGTTTGTCTCCTTTTCCTTTGTTTTGTTTCTTAAATTCTACATATAAGTTAATTCATATGGTATTTATCTTTCTCTGTCTTACTTATTTCACTGAGCATTATACTCTCTAGGTCCATCCATGCTGTTGCGTATGGCTAGATCACATTCTTTGTGAATTAGTAACATTCTATGGTGTGTGTGTGTGTGTGTGTGTGTGTGTGTGTGTGTGTGTTCTTTATTCATTCATCTAGGAATAGACACTTGGGTTACTTCCATTCTTGGCTATTGTAAATAACGCTGCAATAAACATAGGAGTGTGTATATCTTTTCAAAAAATTAGTGTTTTTATTTTCTTTGGGTATATAGTGGAATTACTGGATCTTATGGTATACACTACAGTATTAATACGCTTAATACGAAATTCAACTGAATCCTTCCTTTAGACATACAGAGAAATAAAATGTAAAATAAAAATGTTTTTAAAATGCCTTTTATGTAAATTTTATCAGAGAGCTACAAAACTTATCTCTTTATTCTGCTTTATTGGTTTACATGTTATTTTGATGGGATTGGGGAATCCAAGGTGTATAATACAAGAAATAATTATTTACTGTTTATTATAACTCTTAATTCTAAACTATTATTCAATAGTTTTGCTTCATTTCTGAAAATTAAAACAATTTTCTATTTCAGTCTTGAAAAACAAGAAAATCACTAGGGTCCACAAACTGTATTTGAAGAAAATATGGTTGAAAACTTGTCAACATTAAGGAAATAGATACCTAGGTTCAAGATTCCCAATGACCTCCAAGTAAAATGACCTGAAAAAAATTCACACAGAAATACATTATAATGAAATTACCAAAATTCAAAGACCAAGATAAAATTTTGAAAGCAGCAAGGAAAAAATTAACTTCACATTCATGGGAACCCTCATAAGACTAGCAGTGGTTTCTAAGCAGAAATCTTGTCGGTCAGAATAATGTATTTAATATGCTGTAAGAAAAAGAAAAAAACAACTGTCCTTCAAAATGAAGAAGAACTAAAGGCTTTCCAGATAAGTAAAAGAAGTTCATTGTTACCTGACTGGTTTTACAGGGAAGGTTAGAGGAAGTCCTTTAAGTAGGAAAAAAGAAAAAAAAAAAGGACACTAGAAAACAACATAAAAGCATATGAAAGTATAGAGCTTGCTGGGAAAGATAAATATAAAGACAAACAGAACTGCTATACTGTAGCAGTGATATATAAATGCATTTAATTTGGGTACAGAGATTGGCATAAAAAATAACTAGAACTTTAAAAATACGATACTGGGAAGACATCTTATGTTCATGAATTGGAAGACTTAACGTGTTTCAATTGTCCTTATTATTCAAAATGATCTTCCGATTCAATGAAATTCTATCAGTCCCAGAGGCATTTTTTTTGCATAAATGGGCAAAACGATCATAAAGCTTACACAGAACAAAAGACACCAAATAGACAAAATTGAGAAAGAAAATCAAAGCTGGAGTTTTTAAACATCCTGACACTAGTGAAATTCTATTATCTTGGACAAATGCTTGACTGTTAATGTTTCTTCTAAGCCTGTAATATCGCTAAAATCAGTATACATAAGAACAAAATTTCATAAGCGAAATTACGACTCTAAATAAGAAATATCCAATTGTGTTCTATGCCTCCCTTTAATTTACCATGTGTGTTCTCTAAGCTTTATTTTAATTTGCTGTATGTTTAAGTAAAGTGATATAGATATGATGGGAACAAGATACACGCTTACTTGTCATGGCGTTTTCCTTTTCACTATTAACTTAGGAATAACAGGTAAAAGGCAGTTGGTCTATTGGTTAATTATTGTCAGAAAGTTTAACTTAATATTCAGTTATGCTGAAATGAAAATATTTGACATGTTTTGGATTCCAATGTCAATGCATTCAACTGCTTCAGGGAATATTCTGCTGCTAACCTCTTTCTCCCAACCCATAGATTAAGTACAATTAACAATCAAATATCTTCAAAGGGTCACTTATATTTGAAATAAAATAAATAAAAATTAATGCAAATGTTTATGTCAAAATCATTTCTTTACTATTTTAAAATTCATAATCCTGGGTCTTAGGAAAGTACTGATTCCAATTCCTGAGAAGTTTTATTGGAGTAATAAACTCAATGAGAAGAAACTACTGAAGTCCTCATCAAATCAAAAGTAGAGTATTTCTTCATTTGGCAAGAGTATGTCAATTCCTTTATCATTAGGCTTGTTCTCCCATACATTGTCTTTATCTGTTCTTATATTTCCCTTACGTGTCCTTAGTATGATCACAAAATATGGCTTTAGGAAAAGCTGAAGGAAGCTATTTAGTGATGAATAAACATACCACATTTGCTTTCATACTGCAAACATTTGTTGCATAATAAGCCCTGTGCTAGCGTGTCAGAGATAACAATAGATCCAAGTCTGTTAAAAAATATTAAAAATATTTCCCAGGAAACTGGGAAAAAAAATATACCTAACTAGCTAAAATTATCTGGTAGAAATAGAGAGGAAAGCAATTTCTATGTCATACCAACCTGTTAAAAAGTGAAATACTGTGCTAGTTATAAACTACGTTTTTCTGATAATGACCAATAGAGTTGACCAAACTTTTTACTAATGACAAATGTGAAACATGCATTAATTATGGAGGAAAAAAAATACTTTTTTAGTTCTTCAATATTGAAGGAATGGAAGCACTAAAGACAATTATTGCAATAAGTATAAAACCACTAACTAGGATCTGATTTAATTATAACTGACAGCACATTGTTCATAGGAATGAAATATTTTTAAAAAGACAATGTGTTTTCTCCTTTTTCTATATGGTTTTATATGAAACAAATCCAGGTATTTCCATTTATAATTCAGAAAATTAAATGTGTTTAGGAGAAAAATGTATAACTATATAATTGTTGGTACACTATAATACAATGAAATATCTTAAATTCATGTATTTTTGATGAAAAAGAGTACTGAAAAACGACACTAATTTTTATAACCAATTTCCTACAAGAAGGATATAACCATAAAAAATACAGATTAACAACATAAGTTCACCGTGATAAGAAAATCAACCACCCAAAGTACACTGTGATAAGAAGATCAAAGTGCACAACTCTTTCTTCTCCATTAAATTATCTATTTTATAGCAAATGTATTTAATGAAAACATTTTACCTCCAGAAATCCAAACAGGTCCTCACAGTGATAGACCACATCCTGGGCCATAAGACATACTTTTACAAATTTAAAGCACACACACACACACACACACACACACACACAAATACAATGTCTGCTCTCAAAAACCATGGAATTAAACCTGAAATCAGTAACAGAAAGATGTAAATCACAAATATTTAGAGATGAAACAATATACTGCTAAATAATGCATAGGTCAATGAAGAAATCTCAGGAGAAATTTTAAAACATTGCAACTAAATGAAAATGAAAACACAACTTATCAAAATTTGTAGCATGAAGTGAAAGTACTGCTTAGAAGAAAATTTATATCACTGAATGCATATATATTAGAAAGAGGAAAGATCAAAGTTAATAATCTAAATTCCCATCTTAGGAAACTAGAAAAAGAAGAGCAAATTTATTCTAAAGTATGCAGAAGAAGAGAAATAATAAAAATTTAAAAAGGATTCAATGAAACTGAAAATAGAAATTAATAGAGAAAATCAACAAAACAAACACTGTATTCATTTTTTTAAGTTGTCATTTTCTGGATTTCAAGATTCGTATCAGGAAACAAAAGATTGCAAAAGAAGAAGCAAAAAATAAAGAAGGATATAGGGAAGTATAAATTTAAATCATATCTTTTCCTACATGTGTTTTGTTGTGATAAATAATACATAAATTTATTTTCTACATTAAGAAAAAAATACATTTGCATTTAATCAGATTAAACTCATTTTGAGTATTTTGTTAGTCACTTTGAGCAATGGGGGGAGGGGGTGCATGCTATTTGTTTGGAAAACCTGTCCTATTATTACAACGTCAACATTCAAGTAAATGCCAATGGGCCTAAGTAAATTGTTTGAAATGTCATGAGCTTACATTTTCTCCTTCAAGACCACCAATAGCAAAAGAAATTTAAGAAAAACAGCCAAAACAAGATAAATCTGTGAAGGCGAATAACTAAAAGTCATGTAACATAGGCATAACAGTAGTCAAAACATAAATAAAAGTGATCAGAAATCAACACAATCATTTAACCACTGAAGATGTACAATGTTATATAACTCTATACATCTTTGTATTATAAAAAAATTAATATATTGATTGAAATAAAATTAAGCACCTGAAATATTTTGGATATTTCAGGTCACATTATGAAGTTACCTTCCTCTTAAGGAAAAAAAGAAGTCTACATTTAAAAAATTTTCCACAAGAAATGACTTCAAGGAATAAAAATACTTTAAAATGATAACAATATATTCAGTGAGTTGTTTTAGCAAATTGTTGAAGTAAAGTAAAACATCTGGTATTGTGAAATGAAAATAGTTTCCAGTGGAGGAGAGAAAAAGAGAATCCTCATTAAGGCTCTATATAAAACAGTGTTGTCTTTTTTGCTATTATTTTATCTTGTCATCAAAAAAATGAAATGAACAGTTGTTCTGGAGTAACAGGTGTTCAATGTACAATGTACACAGTCAGTGAAGGACATAGATTTTTTATCTCCAAAGGTCGTGCTCAAGCATTAAAGCACTAATAACTTTGGATCCTAGCCTATCTTATTTTAAGCAGTGCATAATACGTTCCTGCACAATGTTGGCATGAATAAACTCCTTAGCGCTATCTGAATTACCTGGGTGAAGTCCCAGAGTTCATCCGGTCATTTGTATTTATTTACAAAGATACTAGTTTGATTGTGAGAGGGTACATGCAGGAATCACATGTTACAATAGAGACCGGTTTTCAATAAGTTGCTTTGTCAACTAAAACATATTTCATCTGTTTCTCAACCATGGAGAATAGACATTGTGGGAGGGAGGTGACAGTTTTTGAATTAGGGATGCATGCAAAAGATATCTATTGTTTCATATCCAGTACAGTCTAAGACTTCTATCCACCTCCAGAAATTCTTAGGTAGTCTTTATTTAGACAAGTCTGTGAATGTCAGCTATAATCTTTATTTTAAGGATTGATTCATCCTCAGTAGGAGATGACTATATATGTGCTTGTGGCATCTTTCAAAGATTTTTCATAGACAGGCGTTCTTGTCTTGCTGACTCTATTGCTATATCCTTTCTCTTTACCCCTAATCATTGCCTAAATCTTGCTTATGGAAGTTGCACTAAAATAAATATTTAGCTAAACAATTAAATATGGTCAAACCATCCATTACTGCTTCCAAGGTAACTCAAGGGCTTACAAAATATTACATCTCCCTGATATGTGATAAATTCAGATAACAGAGGGTAGATAATTTTTTAAATACTTCATTAAATACTGTTAAAAAACACAAAAATTTTTGGGTATTAAATTTTGTGTTTCAAATCTGTGGGGAACTGAAAGTTATGCAGGTAATGGTGTTAGAAAAAAAGGATAATCCTCTGTAGAAAAAACAAATGTTGGGTTTATACTTCACCCCTACTCCAAAATAAGTTCCAGATGAATGGTAATTTTAAAATTAAAAAAAGAAACATAAAAGTACTAGAAAAAAACAATAAATTCTCTTATTCATTCTCTTCTACTTTTAAAAATTACAAAAATGAGTAGGGCATGCATCCAAGTATATTTCAAAACTCAGAAGCTATGAGAAAATACTGATTAAAAAAACATAAAAATACAACTGATCTTTCTCCAAAACATCCTAAACAAAGAAGATTAAAAGACAAATTGACAACATTTTGGTAATTCATATCAAAGGTTAGTTTCCTTTCTGAAGTTAACAAAATTTCCTACAAATCAATAAGAAATAGACCAATGGCCCAATAAAAAAATGGCAAAAGACATGAACTGACATCACCCCCCCAAACATGGCTCTTAAAAAATAAACATGCTCAAAATAACTCATCATAAGAAGTATAAAAATTAAAGTTGACAGATCCTGTTTTGCCCCCAGGCAATAAATAATTGGATTACACCGTGATGGAGAGTGTTAAGGAAATAGTCCTTCTCATATGTGCACCTGGGTAGGAAACTGGTAACAGCTTGGGGAACAGCAATTTGGGGACTATCTATTAAAATCAAAACTGTATTTGTTGACCCAGCAATTACACCCACAGGTTTTTTTTTTTTTTAAATACATGTATAATTGCATATATTCAAATGATATATATTCACTGCAGTTTTGTCTATAATAGCATAAAATTGGAACTATAAGTTCGTTAATTTATAACTAGTTAAGTAACTTATGGTGTTCATATAAAACAGAATATTGTACAGCCATTTAAAAGAAAGGCAGAGTCTCTCATGGTTTGTCTCCCTCTGATTTCTTCCCAGTTTTCCCTCCCTTCCCCTGTGGTCCTCGGCGCTATTCCTTATGTTCCACATGTGAGTGAAACCACATGATAATTCTCTTTGAATTATCTGCTTGACTTATTTCACTTAGCATAATCCCCTCCAGTTCCATCCATGTCAATGCAAATGATGGGTATTCATCCTTTCTGATGGCTGAGTTATATTCCATTGTATATATGGACCACATCTTCTTTATTCATGCATCTGTTGAAAGACATCTCAGCTCCTTCCACAGTTTGGCTATTGTGGACACTGCTGCTATGAACACTGGGGTGCATGTGCCCCTCCTTTTCACTACATCTGTATCTTTGGGGTAAATACCTGGTAGTGTAATTGCTGGGTTGTAGGGTAGCTCTATCTTTAACATCTTGAGGAACCTCCATACTGTTTTCCAGGAAACAAACTGAGGGTTACAGAAGGGAGGGGTGTGGGGGGATGAGGTAACCGGGTGATGGGTACTAAGGAGGGCACGTGTTGTGATGAGCACTGGGTGTTATATGCAACTAATGAATCGTTGAACACTACATCACAAACTAATGATGTAATATATGTTGGCTAACTGAACATAATTTAAAAAATAAAAAAAATAAAACGGCAAAAAAATAAAAATAAAAAATAAAGGCCGATATTTAGTGACTAGCATGACAGGACTTCCAACAGAAAAAAGTAAGGAGTAAAATAGTTTGAATAATATACATCATATACATGTGTTATCATTACTAAATTTGGGGGGGAAAAACTAGATCTGCTGAAAGCCACACACACACACCAGGCATTGTTTCTAGAGTCTTCTCCATACTATTACTGAATTTCATGAGGCATTCACCTTCATAAGTTGCTTGGTGTAGAATAAAGAATCAGAATCAGAAGCTCTATATGCAGGTCTCAGCTTTGATATTCATAGAGTATGTAATCCTGGGTGTGTACCTTAACCTCTCTTAGTCTCAGTTTACCTCAAGTATAAAGCTAAGTAAAATTTTATTTTCATGAAAGATAGTGCGTCATGATAAATCAGATCATGGGCTTTGGGGCCACAGACCTAAGACTGAGTTTTTGTCTGTTATTTCTTGGCTTGGTGTCCTTAACACTGAAGCTCAGAAAGGTTAAATGATTTGGTCAGAGACATAAGATTGTTACAGAAAAAGACTAGATCTGTTGTCTGATTAATTTTAATAATCTATTTACAACATCATAGAGTACATTCTCAAACAGAATTTCCTTGATAGCAATATAAAAAGATAAGTAAATTTTCTTAAGGAGTTCTTGATCAACATAAACTTTGTAATTTTTATTATATAATTTTTAAAAAAATTCTTAAATACCTTGGGGCTTTACAGTATGTTGACTTCAGATTTCTTATCAACCTTTTATTGCCTTAAAGCAGTAAAAGCTGAAACATGGCGTCATTCATTTTTATAATACATCTTTTCCTTCCCCTTTAAATAAAAGTATTATTTAGCAAAATAATTTGAAAATAAAAATATAGGGGCATCTGGGTGGCTCAGTTGGTTAAGTACCTGCCTTCGGCTCAGGTCGTGATCTGAGGGTCTTGGGATCAAGCCCCACATGGGGGTCCCTGCTCAACGGGGACTCTGCTTCTCCCTCTGCCTCTCCCCCTGCTTGTGCTCTCTCTCACTCGCTCACTCTCTCTCAAATAAATAAAACCTTTTAAAAATTGAAAAGAAAAATATATAGTATTTAATTTTGTCTTGGATTCTTGTGGGAGAGTAGGTTTGGAGGTAAGCTTCAGGACAACAAAAGATAAATGGCACAACACAGACTGGAAATTTGTAACTTGAATATCTCTTCGTGTGTGTGTGTGTGTGTGTGTGTGTGTGTGTGTGTGTATTAGTTTTGGTTAAGGGCATATGTCCTTTTCTATGCATTTAATTTCAACATGTTTTGGAATATTTGAAATAACTTTATTATTTACTTTCCTCAAATTAAAACAGTACCACAAACACTGTATAGTAAACACAATCTTTAGAAATGACTGCGGTCTGAGAACATCGGCAATTCACAGTCCCTTTGTCTAAGACACTGCCTGTTAATTCATACAAATGGTTTCTTGAAGAACTCATATTTGGAACATCAATGCATAATGCATCCAGTGTTAAATGTAAGTTCAAGGCTACCAAATAGTTTTGTTGCTTAAATTTTCCGTTTGGTTGTGACATTTATTCCTACTACCCTCACACTCAATTATTAAGTTTATCAGGGTGATCTTATTCCTCATTCTTGTTATCCAAAAGATATGTTTTCGTATACATAAACAATGGTCAGAAATCAAAGTTAGGTTATAGAAAGTCATCTAAACAAAGAGAGGAAACTAAAGAGAATAGATGGCAGTGTCCTATGCCCATAATTACTAAACAATCGAACAACAATAAAAAAAGTTTGAAAGCCTCATTGATACACAGAAAAATATAATTCAATACTATTATTGGAGATTAGAGTAGCAGAAACAAGTCTTAGAAAATATATTTGTAGTGAACTATATAGAAGGATTTTTTTTTCTTTTTAAATAAAAGGTGATTTCAGTAAGACTCTGAAAAAACAACATTCCAGGATGGTCAAGAGACGTTTATGTAAAAACAAAGTAAATCACTCAAATACATGCCTTACTTCCACACTTTATTCAGAATTTAGAAACTTATATTTGAAAAACATTTCAAGATCCACTGAGCATGTTTGGTCACTGAGTTAGATCATGTTCTTAAGCACTGAACTTATGCAGTAATTGGTAATAAAACAGATCAAGAATATCTATGTCTTGGATCAGAGAAATTTTATGTTTACTTTTATTCATTAAGCAAATATAAATAAAATAAAGCCACAAATTACAGGTTTGTTAGCAGTGTATTCTGATTTTTAATAGGCTTTCTGGGCCAAGATCTGAATTTGATGATACTTAATAGTACTGTCTACCCTCTAGAACGCATTCAGTTCACGACAACTAGACTAAACCTGTCTTTAATATCCTAAATGCTGTGGAGTGTAGCAATTAGATAATTTTAAGAAACAACAGAGCAATAAGCATTCTGTAGTACTGACAAAACTCCTAAATTTCTTCAAATGAAAGATAAAAGACATTCTGACAGAGTTATAAAGATGTTCTCTATAGCATTCTTTAGTTCCTTTGCCAAAATTGCTAGGACTGTCATATGTTTTTCAATACTAGAATAACTTCAAGTTAATCACTGGGTGTTATGTCTTTCAGTATAATTTCTTCCAAGGTGAAACTTCAGCTCAGCACCGAAAGAAGGGCAGGTAAAAGCCTTATGGGAAATAACTTGTTTACACTGTGACTAAGTAATCAGATTTGAAGGTGGTCATACTATCAAAATAATCAAATGACTAGAAGTTATCAATGGATATCCCAAGGCATTTCCTGAGGTTTTCTGCTGTCAAGGTTTTTTTTTAAAAAAATCAAATGGAGAATTATTTTCAATTTTTAAGAGTAATAAATATATCCTCAAAACATTATTCTGTACCAAGTATTTCATCATTATAACTGTATAGAGAAAAAACAAAGGTAAACCTAAAATGGGCACATTTCATTGTATGTAAATTATACTCTAAATAAAGTTGAATTTTAAAAGTTTATTGAGACTATAGAAGCACTGTGAATAAGAAACAAAGACTCACCCATATTTGGTGGACAGAGTCATCAACTCCTCAGATTCAACTGTGACGACTTTTACCAACATGCTCCCATCAAGCTCACCCAAAACTAATTCTGTTTCAGGGTTTACCAAACTTGCATTGTCATAAAATGGTCTCTGCAATTGTTAAACATATAGATTCCATGCCCCCCCCAAGACCTACTAAATCTGTATGCACGTTTAACATCTGTATCATGTGATTCTTAAAGTGAGCACATTTGAGCAACAGGGCTTTAGTTTCCCCAGCCCCTCTTACCAATCATTTTGTTACTTAGGTTTCCATGTGAAATTCTTCCAACTCAAATTTCTATTATTCTTTGAATTGTCCAGTTTTATGGACCTTTGCTTTCTAGAACTCCAAATATGGCAGTATGCATTGATGACATCCTAATCCAGGATTCAAAAAAGAAAAAAAAAAAAACACAAGAAAAGACTAAAGATCTTCTATTTTGGTTTATTACATCAGGTAATAGAGTGAAGGAAAATAAAAATATGGCATTCACGCTTCCAATGTTACCTTCCTAGGTAGGCATAACACAGCAATAGTACTAATATTCCTACCTTCCAACGTATGATGTACTTTGCTTAAAAACAAAGAAAAAGCTTCAAGTATTTTGAAAGTGATTTAATATCTTGAAACAAAACAAAACAAACACCACTATCAAATAAACAGCACTGTATAATTTCACTACCTATTAAGAAAAGCAAATTTACTAATTTAAAAAAGAATTTTAGGGTCCCAAGCAGTTACTGATTTCCAAATTCAAAGGAATGCATTATAATACCCACTTGTTTTGGTTATTAGCACTTAGGTTAAATGTACAGTGAATATAGCTCTCATTGAATAAAGTGGCCTCAATAATCTAATTATTTTATTTTCTTCATGAATTCTAAATTATTGAATCGTTTCAGTTATGGTTACAGAAAGTTGTCCAAACTGAGTACAATGATGACAAATGCCTAAATAGACATTACCAGAGACGCAGTCTCTTGGGTTGTTACAGCAAGGCTTATTTATGTTTTACTAAAACAGAGGTCCTTAAAGAAGCCACAAAGGAATCATTTGGAATACTGATCAGAAACAGACTCCTGGACCCAGCCCCAGAAATAATGAATCCAAATCTTAAAGGCACTGGCCCAAGAATCTGTATTTTAACTAGATTCTTAGGCAATTCATATGCTGAAACCATTTGGGGAATGTTGATATTTTATGACCCTAAACCTGATCCATATAGGATTCTTTCATAATCACTGAAGTCACAGAAACTCTCTCATGGCCCAGAAGCACAGATGGATCTATATGACAGTGTTATGTCGACTATCTATAAAAGCATTTCTCCCAAAGTAAACAAATAATAAGAGAATTATTAGAAAACCTTCCTCAGAACCATCCGACATTGATTTTTAGCTATGCTTTTAGAGGACTTACTAAGGCCACAATCTGAAAGAAGCAATACATTTTCCTTAAATGTTACAATTGCTAAAGCATAGTCCCTTGTTTTAGGCAATTGTTAAAGTGTGTGTGTGTGTGTGTGTGTGTGTGCATACACACGTGCGTGCGCGCCTTCACTCCCTCCCTCCCTCCTCAGTTTTTCAAGAGTATTTCCTGGCAGGCAAAAATGAGTTGGTAGTAAGGGGGAGGTAAGGGAGAGAGCGTATTACACATTACATATGTAAGAACAGTGATTTAAAATTTAAAATACTAATATTGTAACAAATACTGCCACAAATATAGAAGAAACTAGGAAAGAGATCAGATAATTAAGAAGTAACAATACATTGTTTTGTTGATATCTTTTAATTATTTCTGTTTATACATAATATTCTGTTTCCTGCCTACCATCCTTCTTTCTCTTTTTCCTTTCTTCCTGACTCTTGAGTTTTCATCCTACCCTACACACTTTCTTCATTTTTATATTTCCTAATCTGTGTGTAACATGATCACTTTATTCTCAGGTGAACAGTTTATCAAGTTTTTACAGTATGTGCTTGAAATATGTTGGAGGACAAGATATGACAAAAAATTGACTCCATTTAATAGCAAGTCACATAACAGCATGGTTTAAATTGATCTTTGCCCAGTATATAAATCCAGTGATAATCACTCATAAAAATGATTAGATAACACACACAATTATAGGTCAGCTTCTCCCCACATGGGAAATGTGCTTTTGCAGGACACAGGCATTAATTAAACCAAAAAGATCCAGAAAACAAAATACATTGGGTATATAAATCTATACATCAAACTTATCAAAGGAAAGATAAATATTTTATTCATTTCATTTATTCAATTTTTTCTGGTCTTAAAAAAAAAAAACACTTTTGAGAATAGCTGATAATCAGCACTGGTTTGCATAGAAATTGATGCCCTATGAAGCCATTTACTAAAGAGCACCTTGACAGTCTTGAAAGAGTCAATACCTCTCATAGAGAGGTTACCAGGAAGCACAGAGAAGGTCTGGCAGAGTATTTATGCAGTGCCATTTTAAAATAGGCTAAATAATTTATTAATATGGCTCCTTTTCTTTCACAACATTTTGAAAACAAAATGCTTTTAAAATTGAATAATAATTTTAGCAAGGTGAATCCTTCAGAGATAATAGAAAAAAAAAAACCTTGAAGAGATGCGATTAAAATTATGACAAAGCACTAATTAAAAATTGAGCACATGTTCCAATATGAATGTTCCTACATATCTAAGATACAATTCTGGAGAAATTTGCATATTGAACCTGCCGTTACTTAGACAACATCATTTGATAAAATTACACAGACCTTTCATTATCATGCTTATTTTATTTATTTTTAAATCTTGGATAATGGCTTTTAGTTCCATGTTTTATTCACATATTATTAAAATTATAAAATTACTTTCCCATTCACAATGGTTTTAGTCTCCAGCTTTAATTTCCATATTTTAGAAGTTTCCCTTAAGTTTCATAAAATATATATATATATATATATATATAATATACATATGTATGTAAGTAGTAGGTATGTATGTGTGTGTATGTAACAGGTATACAGATATACTGTAAGTAGATAAAGTAATTATATAGGTATGTGTATATATGTAGTAGGCATATATGTATGTGTATATAAGTATGTAGAAGGGATGTGGTTTGCATGTGTGTGGATGTGTCGACAGGGATTTTGTTTTGACTCCATATCTTAGTATAATGTAGGTCTCAATAAGTAGGTAATGAGTGAATCATGTTTCAAAATTTAGCATTAAACTTCAACTGTAAAATCTTTATATTTTCTTGAAAATAAACTATTCGAGTTCAACAAAGTTGGTATTTCAGCTATATTCAAGCATAAACTTTTCCTTTGAATCTTATCATACAGGCTTTACCATTTTCTTGGCATGAATTTTTGCATTGTTTATCTCTACATTGAAAATTTACTAGTGCTTAACAGCTCCTAATGAATTTTACTCTCCATTAATTAAAATAGATATCTTCCTGTCATATATATTATTATCTGAATTTTAGGTTCAATATATTTTCTTTTAGCTCCAGTTTAAAACAATGTGAATGATGTTCTTCAAAGAAGTAAATGCATTAAAATATAAAATAAAACCTAAATGTATTTTCAATCCAGTGCACAACAAGGACTATCTACTGCCTATTATATAATCTAAGTTATAATACATCATAATAGGACTTTTCTTGCTTCTAACTTCAAGGCAATCGACCATGAACAATCATCCTTCAAACTGTCCTTCACACGTTCTTTTTCATAGGATGTTATATATAGACCATAATGCAAAATTCTCACCCAGGTAAATTTTTTAATTCCAGTGTGTGTAATGGCAAAATGATATGAAACAGAAGTTATACAGAATGATAAATGTTGGGGCACCTGGGTGGCTCGGGTGGTTAAGTGTCTGACTCTTGATTTAGGTTCAGGTCATGATCTCAGGGTTGTGGGATCAAGCCCCATATTGGGCTTCGTGGTGGGTGTGGAGCCTGTTTGAGTCTCTCTCTGCCTTTTCTCTGCCCCTGCTCCCACTCCCTCTCCCTCTCTCAAAAAAAAAAAAAAAAAAAAAGATAAATGTTATTTGTTTATTTGAAAAATAAAAAAATAAAAAGTATGCTCCCAGATATTGCTCTAGGAACTAGGAATAACAAATAAGACAGATATAATCCATGTTCTAATGAAAATTAGTCTATTCTATTAATAAGAATATGACATTATTTACATAATGATACAACACTGTATCCACATTCCATCTTGAGATAGAGGCATTTTATACTAACAAAAACATTCACAGAGTTTACCTGGAATGAAATGGCTGTAAATATATTATGAAGTATATACTAAGTATACTAACTACAAATTAAAATATAACTAAGATATCTTCTAGCTTTCTAATTTTACATATCAGTGATTCTACTGATTTCAAATTCCTGCCCTCAGAACCCCGAGACAAGGCTACTGATCAGTAGTGACCTCACCATCTACCCTCCTGCCATCAATCAGAGGATACCATCTTTGCTAAATCCCAAGGAATAGTATAAATCCCTCTAAACAATTGCATTTATACTGCTCGGCTTCACTTCTCTCACTTTTACTTTGTTTCAAATCCTCACAATGTCTCCCTTTAATGGTAATAAACTTCCAAGTTCCTCAATATTGTTCGACTACCGGAAAACAGAAACCCTGGGAGAATCCCACTGACTGTCTTCTCTGTAATGTGTCTGAACATGGAAGGGTGGAGTTGGCTGGAGAAATTCACCTCTCCATCCTGGATCAGGCCTGGCGCATACAGTTCTGCATGTTGCTTACAAACTGTCGAGTGTCCCAAGTCACAAACTCTACCAGTCCCCAAAGCCATATTCGGAAGCCCCGCTGGAATGGCAATAATTCCATGATCTCCAAGCTTAACTGAGTCCACTATCCGACTTCCCAAAGGACCTTTCTCGCTCAACTTTTATGGAAGCCCAAGAGCAACGGAAAATCATTGCATGGTATTAGAGAGTAATACAATCAAATTTCCATTTTAGAAAACTCTAAATGCCTAGGAAGGGACCGACGGAAAGTCCAAACTGAAGGCTATTGCAGTAATTCACGCGGAGGGTGTTTGCCTGCATCTAGACCGCGACAGAGAGCATGCAGGAAACAGCCACACGTGACGCAGGACACCAAACCCTCTGCTGGGACCCAAGAGCTGAAGCTGTTAATGGCTACACAATTTTTTCCTTGCCTTTAAGAAAGTTACCTTCTCGTAGGAGGTCACAGAACATTTAAAAAGTAAACTAATAAAAAGCACAAAAACGAGCTACCTTAGAAACTGAATAGTGTTTTTAACAAGGAACACGTTAAGGGGCATTCACCACAGGGGCGGGGATAGGAGCTGTACAGCGACAGAACCCTCACCAGGCGCAGCCTCCTCAGAACCTGTGACGGCGCCGCACCGGACGGCAGAGACGTAACGAACCACACCACGTCTCGGGCAAAGACCTCAGAGGGACGGCTCCACAGAACCTCGGCAGGCACTCCCCGCGGCGCTGGAGCAACAACCCGCAGCACAACGACGGCGTGGGCTGACTGCGTGCGCGGCCACGGTGCTCTCAGCGCTAGGTCCGCGCGGCCCCTGCCCGCCGACTGCGGGCGGAGCTGCGGGGGCTCCGAGCGCGCAGCACAGGCACGTGCTCGCGATTCCCACCTCTGAGCTCCATCCGGCCCGACGCCGCAGTTCCCACCCGGGCCGCGCCGCTTCCGGTGGCGTCTGAGAGCCTCTTTCCCCGCAGTCCCGGCAGCGGCGGGCAGGTGAGTCAGTCCGGGAGACGGCGGGGAGTGGCTGGCGGGGTCGGAGGAGGGTTCGGGATCTGCCCGGGTGCCCGCGTAGCCGGTGGAGCAGAGGTGGGAAGGGGAGGCGCATGCTTTGGGCTCCTCAGGATGTAGCCTCTCGAGGAGGAAGCAGGCGCGGCGTGAGCGATCGAGTGAGAGGAATTCAGAGGGAACGGGGCTGGTCTGGTGCTGCGTAGACCGTTAGAAGAGTTTGGCTTTCTGTGGAGACAAATGGAAGCTGCTGCACCTGGGAGCAGAGAAGTCACACAATCTAACTTCTGTTTAGTGAGGATCTCTGGGTTTTGTGAGAATAAATGGAAGACTATCGCTTATGGAGGTAGGGGCACCTGTGCAGGAATTAAAGGGCATTGGGGCGCCTGGGTGGTGCAGTTGGTTGAACTGCCTACTCGAGTCGTGAACTCAGGGTCCTGGGATGAGACCCCCTGGGGCTGCACGCTCCGCGGGGAGTCTTCTTGGGATTCTCTCTCCCTCTCCCGCTCTTTCACTCTCTTCGACTCTCAAATAAATAAATCTTAAAAAAAAAAAAAAAAAGAATTAAGCGGAATGCTGGTGACTTGACCCAGGAGAGCAGTAATGAAGGTGGTAAGAAGTGGATTCTGGAACTAGGCATTTATATTGATATATAGTGTTGGCCCATTACAAATAAAGCTGGTATAAATATTCATATACATGTTTCTGTGTGAACGACAAGACTTCATTCCTCTGCGATGAAGAGCCAGGAGTGCAGTTTCTGAATAGTATGGTTGTCGCATGTTTAGTTTTATAAAAACTGCACAGTTTTGGGGAGTAGCAGTACCATTTTACATTCTCGTCAGCAATGTATAAGTGGTGTCACTGTTTTTTACTTTAGGCATTCTCATAAGTAATATCTCATGATGAATTCAATTTGCATATCCCAAATGATGTTGAACATGCTTGTGCTTATTTGCCTTCTGTATGTCCTAATCAGTGAACGGTCTCTTCTTTCTCTTGCCCATTTTCTAATTGCATTTTTTTATTGTTGAATTTTGAGACTTCTTTTTAAAAAAAAAAAAGGTTTTATTTATTTATTCGACAGAGATAGAGACAGCCAGCGAGAGAGGGAACACAAGCAGGGGGAGTGGGAGAGGAAGAAGCAGGCTCATAGCGGAGGAGCCTGATGTGGGGCTCGATCCCATAACGCTGGGATCACGCCCTGAGCCGAAGGCAGACGCTTAACCGCTGTGCCACCAGGCGCCCTGAATTTTGAGACTTCTTTATACATTTTGAATACTTGTACTTAGTTTAATGTGTCATGTGCAGATATTTTCTCCCATTCTGTAGCTTGTTTTTCCATCCTCTTAACAGGATCTTTCACAGAGCAAAAGGTTTTAGTGTTAATGTGCAGCTCATCAATTTTTCCTTTTATGGATAGTGCTTTTAGTGTCAAACCTAAGACCAAATTGCACTAGCCCTACATCCTGAGGCTTTCTTCTATTTTTTTTCCTAAAATACGTATATTTAAGTCTATGATTCATTTTAAGTTAATCTTTTGTACAGTGTAAGAATCTTCCCCCCCCCCCCTTATGTATGTCCAGTTGCTCCAGGACCATTTGTGAGGAAGGCTATGCTATCTCTATTAGACTGCTTTCCCACCTTTTTCAAAATTCATTTGGGCATATTTATGTGGGTTTATATCTGGGTTCTTTATTTGAACCCATTGATCTATTCCACCAATACCACACAGGCTTGATTACTAGAGCTGTATAACAAGTCTTAAAATATATATTAAATATATAAGTCTTAAAATTGGTAGACTGATTGCTCCCACCTTAATTTTTTTTCTAAAATTAGTTTAGCTTTTGTAGTTCCTTTTTATTTCCGTATGAATTTTAGAATAATCTTTTGTGTATCTACCAAAAAATATCATGCTGGCTTTTTTATGGAAATTATGTTAAAACTATTATTTATCAATTTAGGGAGATTAGACATCTTTACTAGGTTGAGTCCTCAAATATTTGAACACATTATGTTTGTGTATTTAGATTATCTTTGATTTCATCAGCTTTATGTAGTTTTCTTTTTTCTATAGCTTTATGTAGTTTTCAACATGCAAATCCAATCCATATTTTGTAAAAAGATTTTATCTACTTATTTGAGAGAGAGTACACGCAGGAGGCGGGGGAAGGGAGGGAGTGGCAGAGGGAGAAGCAAAATACCTGCTGACCAGGGAGACAGCCTCATGCGGGACTCGATTCCAGGACCCAGGGATCATGACCTGAGCTGAAGGCAGATGCTTAACCAACTAAGTAACCCAGGCACCCCATGGGATCCCGTATATATTTTGTTAGATTTGCATCAAAGCATTTCATTTTTTGTGCAGTTGTTATTTTATTTTTAAAATTTTAGTGTCCATGTATTGATTGCTAATATGGACTTTTGTATTTTTATCTTCTATCTTTTCAGCCTGACTGATCTTGCTTATTAGTTCTATTTATTTATTTATTTATTTAGAATCCATGAATTTTGTATGTAGGCAATCATGCCATGTGCAAATAGTGACAGTTTTATTTCTTTCTTTCTCATCTGTATACCTTTTATTTCCATTTTTTGCCTTATTGCACTTCTAGCACTATGATGAAGTTCCAGTACTATGTCGAATAAGAGTGGTGAGAGTAGTCATTCTTGTCTTGTTCACAGTCTGGGGGGGGATGCATTCAGTCTTTACCTATTAGATATAGGATTAGCTGTAGTTTTTTGTAGATGTTCTTTATCAAGTTTATTCCTATTTTTATCATATAGGGGTGTTGAAATTTGTCAAAAGGGTTTCTGTCTTGTTTGATATGATCATGTGACATTTTTTCTTTAACCTGTTGATATGATTGATTGCATTGATTGATCTCCAAATATTGAACTAGCTTTGCATCTCTGGAATGAATCCCACTTGATTAAGGTATGTAATTCTTTTCATATATTACTGAATTATACTTGGCTAGTATTTTGTTAAGGACTTTTGCATCTGTATTCATAAGGGATATACATCTGTAGTTTTTTTGTGTACTGACTGTCTTTGTCTGATTTTGGTACTTGAGTAATATTAGCTTCATAAAATGAATTGGAAAGTTTTCCTTTGTCTTCTGTTTTCCAAAAGAGATTGTTTTGAATTGGTGTTAATTCTTCAAATATTTCGTAGAATTCTCCAATGAAACCATATGGACCTGGATATGTCTTTTCTGGGATTTTCAAAATTGTAAACTCAATTTCCTTAATATTTACAGGGCTATTAAAATGCCTATTTCATATTGGACAAGTTGTGAGAGTTTTTTGTTTTTTTTTAAGGAATTGGTCCATTTCTTCCTGTCAAATTTGTGTATATTGTTATTCATGATATTTTCTTAGTTATATCTGTAGGGTCTATAATGATATCCTCTATTTTATTCATAATACTGGTAATTTGCATTTTTTTCTGTTTTTTTCTTTTCCAGTTTTGCTAGAGGTTTGTCAATCTTTTTTTAAATCTTTTCAATGAACTAGCTCTTTCTTCATTGATTTTTCTATACCAGTTTTCTCTTCTCAGTTAAACTTAAGTCTGCTCTTCTATTTATTGTCCCCTCAGTACTGCTTGCTTTGGGTTTATATTGATCTTCTTTGTCAAGTAAACAATTTCTGAGAGAAGCACTCAATTGTATCAATCAACTCTTTTATTTGTTCACAGTCAAATGTCAATCCATCTGTAATCCATTTGCTTAAAATTAGACATAGATTATTGATTTGTGACTTTTACTTTTTAACATGTGCATTTAGTGCTGTAATTTTCCCTCTCAACATTGCTTTAAGTGTGTTTTACAAATTTAATATGTTGTATTTGCCTCTCATTCAGTACAATGTATTTTTTTTTAATTTTTTTGAGACTTTTTACTTAATTCATGGATTATTTAGAATTGTGTGTTTTAATTGCCAAGGATTTGAAGATTTTCCTATTGTCTTTATGTTACTGATTTCTGGGTTTACTCCATTGTGGTCAGAGAATATACTCTGTATCTCTTTAGGGTTTTTTTGTTTGTTTGTTTGTTTTATTGCCCAGAATATGGTCCATCTTGGCATTTATTCTGTGGGATATGAAAATAATGTGTATTCTGCTGCTGTTAGGTGGAGGGTTCTACAAATTTTCATTAGATCCTGTTGGTTGATCTTGTTGAAATGTATTCTTGATGATTTTCTGTCTAGTTGTTCTATCAGTTGTTGAGAGAAGACTGTTGAAATCTCTAGCTGTGGATTTGTCTATTTCTTCTTTGAGTTTTATCTATTTTTGCTTCACATGTTTTGCAGCTTTGTTGTTTGATGTATACTTATTCAGGATTGCTGTGTCTTCTTGGTAATCGATCCTTTGATTGTTATTATATAATGTCCTTCTCTGTCTCTGGTAACTTTATTTTCTCTGAAGTCTATTTTATTTGGCATTCGCATAGCCACTCCTGCTTTCCTTGATTAATGTTTGAATGATATATATTTCCACACTTATGCTTCCAACTTGCCTGTATTATTATACATAAAATTAGTATCTTGTAGACAACGTATAGTTGAGCCATGGTTTTTAATCCACTCTGCCAATCTCTGTCTTTTAATTGCTATATTTAGACCACTTATGTCATTTACATAAAAAATAATTAATTATATGTTAAAGCTTAAGTCTGCCCTTTTTCCCCTATTTGTGTTCTTTTTACTTTCTTCTTTTTTAAGTGTATCTTTGTATTTTTTTATTGGTTGCTGCAAGTATCACATTAAATATGCATAATTATTATCACAGTCAACTAGGGTCATCATTTTATATGTTCCTGTGAAGTACAGAAAACTCATTTCCTTTTATGTCCCTTTGTTTCTCCCATTTATAATTGTTTTAAGTATCTCCTCTACATGCTTTTGGAATCACAATAGGCAGTGTTATAATTTTTGCTTTAATCATCAAATGTAAATTAGAAAACTCAGGAGGAGAAGGAAAACCTGGTGCATTTACCCGGTAAGATATGATCCATTTAAATAGATATAGCTGAGTACAAAGTTACCTATGTAGCCTTAACTTTGTTACTCATAGCAGTGTGATCTCACATTTTCTCCACTTCCTCAATTGTAAAATGATAGCAGTTTAGTAAGTCTATTTCAGGTATCCATTTCAGTTTAAGGGCTTTATGATTTTATGATACAGATAAATTTATTAGTGCTTTAATTATTTGTAGTAAAATATCAAGGGTCAAACTCCATCACTAAAGAATGATACCCAGTTATATTTACCATACTGCGTCACGTTTTCTGACACCTTCACTTAACAATTCCTGAAAGTCTTCTACTACAGACATTCACAATTCACGTGCACAGTTGCCTCTTTGACCTTATTATCACTTGGAACTGATCTGTTCCCGTGACTTTAAACTTGGAATAGTCACTGCTACTCCCATATTTCCACCATTTCTTATCCCCCAGTTCCATGGACTTCACATTTTTCTCCTTCATGTTGTCAAGTCCCATGATTCTAAACACAACAGAGAAATCACCTAATTACTAATTGAATCCCCCTATAATGTCAAGTAAACAATTTCTGAGAGAAGCACTCAATTGTACCAATCAACTCTTTTATTTGTTCACAGTCAAATGTCAATCCATCTGTAAACATGGTCACATTTTTAATAATTAATGGAGAAAATTCTTTTTTTTCAGCTCCCACTCCATACCATGAAACTTCTTAAGTTGTTAGACTGTCATTCAATGCTTCCGTTTCTTATACATTACTATAAAGTTTTTTCTTTGGATATATGCTCACATCCCTTCTCTAAAATTAAAATTTCAAAGGTCAAACACTCTATGCCTTATAAATACCAAATTGAATGATGCCTTCTCTTTCATCACAAGGCCTTAACCATTTTCAACCACTAGGTGCTCCTCAGTTTCAGGATTTCCTTATTCTACAAGGCATTGCATGACATTTTTATCTCCAGAGTTCTATTTTTTCCTTTTTTTTTTTTTTTATTGCACTTAATATCTCTGGGGGAGAGGATGTCATTACATAAGAGACTTGAATAATTAACCTCTATGCTGATCACTGCCAAATTCTTAACTCTGATCAGATTTCTAGAACTATATATTTCAACTGCATACTTAATCTTCCCACACAAATGTCCTACAGGCCTTTCAAATACAACACACCCAAACTGAACCTCCTTTCCCAAGTTAGCTGTTTCTCCTGTAATTACTTTTTTCTGTAACCTTCCACCCACCTAGTTATTCTTTAATTTTTCCATTCTTTACTACAAAGTATTTCGAAAAAACCCTTTAAATAAAGCATCTTAATATTTCAAATCCCATACCAGGTCTATTGCCATTCCAGAAAAACAAAACAAGCAAACAAAAAAGGAAAATGAACAAGCAAACAAAAAACTAAGCAGAGGTGTCCTTAGAAATATGAAGACAGTCATGATGAATTGGTGTTAGAGAAGTTAGGCGAGAAGAATGGGGTTCAAGGAGATACTATTAAATTGTCCAGTGCTGTGGAGAGGAAAAATAAGTTAAAGACAGTGTATTTGTACTGGTTTTGAGGACTAGGCTATTAGTCACATTTAGAAATGAATGGCAGATTAAGAAGTAAAGGCAATGAGTGTAGACTATTCTATTTACGGCTTTTGGCTAATGATCACATGGATGAGGGAGAAGGAGGACATGGAATGAAGACCACACCTGATAGATTTAGTTCTAACAGTAGGAGAAAACATCTACCAAGATAGGCAAAAAGGAGGTAGGCATTTATATCAATAATAATTAATAAATAAAAATAACTAATAGCTTCCATTTTTAGTGCTTGCTTTGTACCAGGCCCAGTTCTTTACTTATACTTCGTCATTTAATAAGTTTTACAAAAATCCTGTGTGGTAGGCTTTATTATTTATTTGATCGAAACCTTGCCTAAAGTTTCCTAAGTAGTAAAATAGAAAATAACACTGAGTTGCTTTTGTCTTCTATTATAAACAGCTTCAGGTCAGAGGTAATGTATGTTGTCCCATAATAACGTAACAAAGTTTTAAAAATCCCTGACTTGCAAGTTAAGATACACACAGGTGAACTCCAAATGGATAGTAATTATTTACAAAGAACACTTTTTTAAAGATTGATTGATTTTGAAAGAGAGGGAGTGAGTTGAGCCAGGGGCAGAGGGAGATAGAATATTAAGCAGACTCCCCACTGAGTGCAGAGCCTGGCATGGGGCTCCATCTCAGGACCCTGAAATCATGACCTAAGCCAAAACCAAAAGTCCAGTGCTTTATCTACTGTGACACCCGGGGACCCCCAAAACACTTTCTAAATGTGAAATTAGGGGTTAGGTTTTTAGGAGCAGAGTATCCCGACTATGATACAATATACTTCTAGGATGCTACAAAAAGTTAGAATTAATATTTTGTCAAGGCCAGGACTAGGGTTAGGCAAACAAGAGACCTAGTGCAGAATTTAAGAAAGCACTCACTCTTGGGTTCATGCAAGTGTGAGTTCAGCATTTGCTCTGGAGGTTGAATGCTTCCTTGGGTTTTGTGCCTTATGCGCTTTGCTTGCCTCGCCCTAGTCTTGGCCCTACCTGTGGTAAATTTAACAGTATGCTTTGAAAATGTTGCAAAAAGTATTGCAGCATAGAAATTAGAAGCAACAGCTAAAGCCAAAGAATGTTATATGCTCATAGACTCTAAGACCATGTTACTTCATCATCAAGCTGTATGTAGTATTAATTCAATTTAAAATATTAATTAGCCAAGATGAGAATGGTTAAACAAATCAGTGTATATTATATAGTATATTATGTGACCATTAAAGGTGTATTTAAGTGATTTTAATGATACTGCAAAAGTAGCATGTATACTGTTAGGAAAAATGAGGAAGTTCTAAACAGAATTTATTATTTGATTCAAATTACATAATATACATCCATATAAAGATATATACCTATGTGTGTATTAAAGAAAAGCCAGAAGACAATATATCAAAATGTAAGTATTTAATTTTGGCTTGCAATATTAGTTGTTATTTAAATATTTCACTTTATATTTTTTTATATCTCCAACATTTTCCCTAATAATCCTAGGTTAAGAAGAAAAAAAATTCTTTAGAAGCATGTATTTATTGAACATCTGCTGTGTTCCAAATGTAAAGTATTTGGGAATTAAAGATAAATTAAAAAAAAGTAGTCCCTGCCCTCTTCAAATCCTACTGTCTATTAGAGGAGGCAGATCACACATACACAATTGGTTGTGGTGTAATATAGTAGATTCTGTACTGTAGTGCAGAAAAACTGTCTATGCGATAGCAAAATACTGTTTACTCTTTAATGGAATAGTGTGAAATAATAATGTGAGAATAAAATGAGTTGTATGGAATTGCTAAACCCAAAGCATATTTTACTCTCTTTTCTTTTAAGTCATTTTTTACTAGAAGCAATATTCACCTCTAGAAAGTGATGAGTCGATGCTAAAGTTTTATGTGTGCTTCTCCATGCAGCAATGAATGATTGATGAAAAAAGAGGGACTAACGTGTTGAACATTTAGTTAATAATCATTGTAAAGTTATCTCTGGCCATTGAAAGAATATAATCTTTATTCTCTTTCATTTCTGTGCATGTTTTAAGAAAAGGTATCAATAAATTCTTATATCTTTTGCTGAACACAAATTCATACTTACGTATGAACATTATACCTTTTTTTAAAAAAAGATTTTATTTATTTATTTGACAGAGAGAGGCAGTAAGAGAGGGAACACAAGCAAGAGGAGTGTGAGAGGGAGAAGCAGGCTTCCCGCTGAGCAGGGGGCCCAATGTGGGACTCGATCCCAGGACCCTGGGATCATGACCTGAGGCAAAGGCAAACGCTTAATGTCTGAGCCACCCAGGCGCCCCTGAACATTATACCTTTTATGCTTTGTACATTGTATACTTTGTTAGTAAACTTAAATTTAAGTGTATGTTCTCTGCTAATGCTACAAAAGACAATAGCATGTTTTCAGTTACTATGAATTCCATTAATCCCTTAATTTATCTTACTTTGCTATGATGATTAACCTGCTTTATTTGACATCAGTAGTAAGTTTTATAATTGACATGTTTTTTACTTAAGTTTTCACTATTTTTCAGCAATACCTATTATTTTACCTTACTCCGTCCTCAACAAATGGAAGGATTCTTTGGTCTGACAGTTCTTTTTACTACTTAGTTTTCCACATTTAATTGTTCCTAAAACTTTCAACAAATACCTGGATGCCACAGTTAAGAGCCAAGTGCTTTTCTTCTTTGTCTCTTTCCTTCTGTAGTTGCCCATAATTATCTAAATAGCTACTTAAAAATTACATTTCACGGGCAAAATAATTGAGACATTAAAAATATCAGTGACTGCCAAGGATTGAGGGTGGGGGAATGAAGGATGAATAAGTGAAGCACAGGGCAGTTTTAGGCAGTGAAACCATTCTGTATGATACTATAGTGGTGCATGTATAAGTTTCCTAGAGCTGCCATATAAATTACCCAAAACTGAGTGGCTTAGAACAGTGTAAATATATTGTCTCACAGTTCTGGAGGCTAGGACTGTGCAGTCAAGGTGTTGTCAAGGTTGGTTCCTTGTGAGAGCTATGAGGGAGAATTAATCCCATGCCCTCTCCTACCTTCTGGTGGTTTGCTAGTCATTTTTACATTTTTTGGCTTATAGATGCATCACCTTGATCTCTGCCTCATCTTCACATGGTGTCCCCCTGTGAGTGTCTCTGTATTCAAAACTTCTTTTTATGACAGTAGTTATATTGGATTAGGGGCCACCCTTATGACCTTATTTTACTTATTATCTCTGTAAAGACTATATCTCAAATAAGGCCACATTGTGAGGTTCAAGAAAGTTAAGATTCAAACATATATTTTGGGGGTGGGACACAGTAGAACCCACAACAGTGGATATATTATTCATATGTCAGAACCCATGGAACTATGCAGCACAAAGACTGAACTTAAGTATGCAAATTTAAAAAAGTATTTAGGAGATCAGGAGGTCCTGGGAGGCCCCTTCAGCCCCCACTGTAGGGCGTAAGGCAAAGGTACTGACCTCAGTAACTTTGGGAATGAATGAAGTCTGCAAGACTAAAGGCAAAAGGAACTGCAGAGCAGCACTATACTAGTTGATAAAGTTGTGTTTTTTTGGTATTTGTTTTTGTTTTTGCCATAGAGGTGCAGGTTAGCCATCTGATATTTCTGTGCCTGTATACTGGAATTCAATGAGTAACTGCATAGTGGATGGTGGGAACCAGGTTTATCACTGTTGGAGTGGGAATTTACAAATAGTAAGGGAGAAGAGCCTAGGACTAGTCACGGGGTAATGGATTAGATTGAAGTCATCAGTAAGAACTTGTGTTTCACTGAGTTAATACATGGTTCCATATAGAAATATTCATAGATATGTGTATATACAGGGGGTGGTATACAAAGATATATTTATTAGCTCTATCAGTTGGGAGGGCCTAAAAGAAATGGCATCCCAGTAGCAATGAGTACAATTACAATCCAGATATTGGTTTCTAATACCATTTGCCACTAAAAGGAACCAGGACTCCTTATAGAAATGACTGATTCTCAGTCTCGGACTACGGCAGGAAATATATAAGATGAGCCTCTAGCAGGAGCATCTTACAGTGCTAGAAAGTTAAAGAAGTGTTAAAAAAAAATCCCATTAATGGAGGCAAATCAAAGGGTACAGGAGCCAAGAGAAAGATTTCAGCAACAAAGTATAGTACGGATTATGACAAGAAGTATAAAATAAATATCCTTAATTCTATACTGATATAAGTAAATATTGACTACATTAATAAATACTTCAGGGCAAATTTCCTGGGAAAGAAGAATTTTGAACAAATTATGTAGAAACTTTATATTAAAGGAGTGGGAACATAACTCTTCACTCCTTTTTTTTTTTTTTTAAGATTTTATTTATTTATTTAATAGAGATAGAGACAGTCAGCGAGAGAGGGAACACAGCAGGGGGAGTGGGAGAGGAAGAAGCAGGCTCACAGTGGAGGAGCCTGATGTGGGGCTCGATCCCGCAACGCCGGGATCACGCCCTGAGCCGAAGGCAGACACTTAACCGCTGTGCCACCCAGGCGCCCCATAACTCGTCACTCCTTAAGCATAAGCTGCACAAAGCATAAGGTACAGAAAGGGGAAATAAAGAGTTACAGTGGAGAAACTTGACAGTAGTGGATGGTGGGAGCCAGGTGATCAAAAGCAATATCAACAGTCATAAATCATATGTACCCTTGATATGCAGAGGTGAACATAGTACTTTATCTCTGTGACCTTTTTCCCAAAAATCCATTAAAAAATTACATTTTGCTTTGCAAATATAAGCAAATTCTACTCTTTCTGTAATTAGTAAAAGTATTAATAACAATAATTGAAATATATATAAGACTTACAATGCATTATAGACCAATTGTGCTTCCTCTCCAAATTCATACGTTGAAGCCCTAATCCCTAGTGTGATGGTATTTGGAAATGGAGGCTTTGGGAGGTACTTAGGTTTAGATATGGTCATGAGTAGAGTTTTCATAATGGGACTAGTGTCTTTACAAGCAGAGGAAGAGAGAGTTGAGCTTTTTATCTCTTCACCTTGTGAGAGGCAGTGAGAAGACAGACAGCCATCTGTAAGCCAGGAAGAGGGCCCTCACCAGGACGTGAAACTGCTTGGCACCTTGATCATGGACTTCCCAGCCTTCAGAACTCTGAGAAATAAATGCTGTTTGAGCCAGTCTGTGGTATTTTGTTATACTGTTAATTATCTTGTTAGTTAGCAGCCCAAGCTAACAAAGACAGAATGATTATGGTGCTTCAGATACTGTTCTAAGCATTTTACATATATTTTATATTATAATAAAATGATTCATTTAATATTTACAGAATTCTTATGAGGTAGACTTTATTATGATTCTGTTGTGATCCTCTGCCCAGTGTCTCATAGAAGTTGTAGATCTGTCTTTTGAACCCAGGCAATCTGATCTCAGAATCTGTGTGCTTAACAACTATGCAATGCTGTTTTTCAACTACTTAGGTCTATAACATGTCAGAAGGAAAAATGATAATTATACATTTATGTATGTGTGTGAATATATATATATATATATATATATATATATATATGGTGGGGTGAGAGCGAGAGAGAGCACTCTGAATCTGATATATATATATATGACAAAGATTAGAATGCACCTGAATAATCAATCTTGATGAAACTTTTGGTGATTGGTAGAAAACAGAATTACTGGCTTCTCACCATTAGGAACAAAAATGTTCCAGTAGTCTTCCAAACTCTGTAATTGCTTCACTCTCTAAATCCAAAGATGGCCATCAAAGAGCCCTTTTCAGTGAATTTCTGCTACCTCCTTAGTAGGGAAAAGCTAACTACATTATATTTCTTTTGAAGATGAAATTCAGTTCAGTCATAGATAATGGATCTTTGTTATTCACAGATTCTATATTTGTGAATTCACCTATTCACTAAAATTTACTTGTAACTCCAAAATTAATATCTGAGGCATTTTCTGGGGGTAATTGCTGGACATGTGCAGCACAGCTAAAAATGTACATATTCCCAGTCTAGGTCAAACACTGCAACACTCTGCCTAGGTTTAGTTCTCATTGAGAGATGACCAGAGGATGGGATAGTAGGTGGCAGTACAGTGTAAATGCAAGAAGTTCCAGCTTTTGGTACCAAGTGGATAGGATTTAGATCCCAACTCTGTCACTTGTTAATGGGGCAGTCTCCGGCAAGTCATTGAAGATTTTGGAACCTCTTTTTCTCTTTTGTAAAATGAAGAAATTAGAATCTACCAGAATGAGTTGTTTTTAGAATTTAAGATTATAATTTATATGAGATATGTGTGTGTAGTGTGCATGTGTATGCAATACATATATATGTATATATGTATATATATGTATATGTCTGTATGTATTTCCCCTAGGAGCAAAACTCAGTGTTCCCTCAGCCATTATAGAATGTAACTACATGGAATAACAAGAACAGACTGTATTTTTTGAGTGTCTTATATGCCAGAAAGTCTGTTAGATACTAAGATGTTCATAGTCTCTAACCACAAACAGTTTACAGTCAAGTGAAAAAAGCTAATATTTTTAGTAGGAGATATATTTTTTTTAATCTGAAGTCAAAGGAGATAGAACCCAGCCCTATCTAGGACTTCTGAACACTGCATAAAGACATTTTTTTTTTTTTTCTGATTCCTCTCACTGCTTCCTTAGTAGGAACTAAGATGGGGTGTGGAAGCAGGCTTACCAATAATTCTAATTTTATAATTAACCTATTTTTACTATTCTTAATCCAGTTGCCAAAGAAAGCCTTGGAATGTGTAGGTCCTCCCTGTCTTGTGGCTTCCAAAATATCCATAGCCCATAGTGAAGGTGTGCCTTATACTTTTACTGACCTCAGGCACTAACTAAAATAACGTATTTTCTTATGACCAGGTGCCTATGAATATTATATTAGCCATGCCTCTTTCTTACTTAATACATTTGTACTTCTGTTTTTGGGTATCAAATAACACAAACATATAAGTTAATTTTTCTATTATTTTTAATCTCAGTAGATGTTACTGAAATGTCAAGAGAGCCACTACAGTCTTGTTAGTTTAAATGGCTTTTAATTAGTTTTAGTGCTAATTTTTTAAATGAATTGATACTTTATGACTACTCAACTCTTAAAAATATGTCAATTTCTATTCCCTGAAACTGAAACAAGAGCATTAAATTCAGATAACATATTTTCAAGTAAGGTATCCAGTTGCATTGAAAACAGACTTAAGGTATGATGCAGGTTTAACAGAATTAATCTATCAGGAGCACAGATAAAAAAAAAATGACAACTTGAGACAGAAAATATGGTATCGGTCAGCTCTAGTCTTTCTCTTATTCATCCTAATTTCTACACTGAAGCATCAATTTATCGAAATAATTCACTAAAACAAACAAAACAAAAACACTACCCAATTCTAAACTCCTGTCATTTCAGTATATCTCCTTTGAGACTATCAGTTATGTCATCCCCTTTAGGCCAAATTTTAAACACCTTCTCAATTCACTTTAGTCTAATCTCAATAGTATAATCTCTTTTGTACAATCTAAGGAAAGCTCTTCCTGTCTAGTTCTGTCCCAGAACCTTCCAAACCTTAGTCTAGTCTATCCAAATTGGTGGAATCTTACTAACTGAAACAAACATGTCAGTATTCCCAGCTTATTTCAGAATCTACTATTTCCTCAGCCTTTGCCCTCCCTCCTTGCCCAGCATCATTTCTTAGGTCTTTTCCAGTTATTCAGACTCTTCCCAGAATCATTTACTTGGTAAATAGATGGGTCCTAAAATTGAGAGACCTGCAACTATTGGAACAATGGCCACTTAGTACAGTATCAGTATCAACAGAAGCAACAGGTAAAGGCCTTCAGGTTTCTACTACAGAACTCTTGCTTATCCATCAGGGGTCAGGAATGGCTTGAGTAAATTTACAAAACCTATTAGAGACATTAAACTACCCCTGTGAGCATTAACTTCTCACCAGGTGTCGCTAGACTCGTGAAAGTTATACTCAAGAAAGCTACCAACACCAGCCAGGTATTTATATATGATCACATGATTGGTCATGTGTATATCCTTTTAGAGTACTTTTTTAGGGGTCATTACAGCACCAACGTTTCTTCAAAGCTTCTTCATAGCTTTTCTTATGTCTACATCCTCAACATATACCTACAAGGAAACAGAATTTATGATAAAGTTCACATGTGTCCAACCTTTCATGTGACCCTAAAAAACAAACTGATTTTATAATCCTACAGTCTCATATTCTTTGTGGTTGTGAAGGTGCCATACATTTTACAGCCAATGGAGGTAAATTATCCCACCAAAATGTAAATTTCCCAGGAATATTATTCGTCTATAATTTTTTTACTTTATCCCTACCTATGTAAGCTCTGAAAGTTACAAGAATACATTGACAAAAATCAAGAAAGAGACAGACAGACTTCTTTTAAAAAAATTAGGGAAAAATTTGGCCTGTTAAGACTGATACATACAAACTTGAACAGCCTAATAACTTTTTAAAATCTTTCCTGGTCTCTCTTCTCATTACTGAGGTCAGGCTCAAGCAGGAATCATTGAGCTGTTGTTGGATGGAATGATGCACAGTGTGCGTATTCGCTGCCAACCCCCAGCCATTCTTCTCAGTCCGTTTTGTTTGCCATAACAAAATGCTATAGCTTATAAACAAAAGAAATTCCTTTCTTTTTTTCTTTTTTAAAGATTTTGTTTATTTATTTGACAGAGAGAGAGACAGCAGCAAGAGGGGGAACACAAGTAGGGGGAGTGGGAGAGGGAGAAGCAGGCTTCCCGCTGAGCAGGGAGCCAGGTGCCATCCGGGGCTCCATCCCAGGACCCTAGGATC
Source organism: Ursus maritimus (assembly GCF_017311325.1). NCBI lineage: Eukaryota > Metazoa > Chordata > Mammalia > Carnivora > Ursidae > Ursus > Ursus maritimus. Next base: position 1,713,771 of record NW_024424453.1, on the reverse strand, counting down.
ATGACCTGAGCCAAAGGCAGACGCTTAACAACTGAGCCACCCAGGCGCCCCAAGAAATTTATTTCTTACAGTTCTGAAAGCTGGGATGTCCAAGATCAGGGTACCAGCAGATTCGGTGCTTAGTAAGATCCCACTTCCTGCTTCATGGACCACAGTCTTCTCACTGTGTCCTCACATAGTTAAAGGGGTAAAGGAGTTCACTGCGGTCTCTTTTTGAGGGCATTAATCACATTCATGAGGGTTCCGCCTTCATGACCTAATCAATTCCAAAGGCTCCACCTACTAATAGCATCATCACATTGGGCATTAGCATTTAACGTATTGAGTTTCAGAGGGACAGAAACATTCAGTCTGTAGCACATTCATAAAAATACGGCCAGCCCACATAGTTAATGTATTTTCAGGCTTAACATAGCAACCCCATCAGTATGAACCACGCTACACTCTTATAAATAGTGTACAATTTAAATACAAATCCGGGGGCACCTGGGGGGCTCAGTCAGCTAACCCATTAAACATTTGACTTCAGCTCAAGTCCAAGGTCCTGGGATCAAGCCCTGCCTCTGCTCCACCTCAGTCCCACCCCCCAATCCCGCTCCCACTAGTCTGCTTCTCCCTCACTTTCTCCTTCTGCCCCTCCTCCCAGCTCATGATCTCTTTCTCGCTCACATAAACATAAATAAATAAATAAATAAATAAATAAATAAATAAATAAATAAATAAATATCTTTAAAAAAAGTACAAAGCTAGAGTGAATCACTTTTATAAATTTTTGGACTTTTTAGTTATGCTCGATAGTAGTGGTTCATATGTTTTCATTTAGATTTTTCTTAGAAATAAAAATGTGCTGCTTTTTTTGGTTTGTACACAAGTAATCATAGATTTTATTCCTAGCAACCAAAATCACAATTCAAATATCTATCACCAGGTGAATAGATAAAAAATAAAGGTATACAATGAAATATTACTGAGCAATTAAGAACAATGAACCACTGTACCACTGATATATTTAACAATGTGGATGAATCTTAAAATAATTATACCAAGTGAAAAAATTAGAGATAGGAGACTAAATATTTTAAGATTCAGAACAGGCAAAACTAATCTGTAATAACAGAAATCAGAAGCAGGGATTCTCTGGGATGCTGATTTAAAATTTCTTTCTTATACCCAGGCCATTATTAAGCCATTATTTGCTGAGTAAATATTAGGCACTTATGTAAAAATGGATGTTTCCACTTTAAGTGCATGAGTAACATGCTAACATATTTAGTGACAAAATACATTTGAAAAATAGTTTCTCATTAACTTTCTCCCCTTAGGAGACTGATCATATAGTTGAAAAAAGAATGATATCCTTTACCTTATTGCTTTAAAATAATATCTAAAATGTTACCTTATGCAGTTGTTTTGTGATCATCTCATATGTTTCAATCTTAAAATAAGTAAAACACATGTTGTAGAAGAATTCATTATTTCATCTCACCTTTTCTAAACCATAACATAATATTTTATAAATGGCTAGTTTTTTAGGGTGATAAAACATGGCTTAAGAAGCCACATCATTGAAGCTTCTCTCTACTAAGGCTAAGTAATTAATGTAAATTCCTTAAAAACCTTGATTTTAAAAATTTCTATTTGAAAGTTTGGGACATTTCATATCATAAAAAAGATTAATGTAATTAATGTAAAGGGTTAATTGTATAAATAGATTTTATCAGAATTACACTTGTAATTTTTTTCCTCCAGTGGAACATGAGTGAACATACATCTTAAGTAGCATATTTTGCTTCCCATTAAACTCTGAAACCTCATTTTAAATGATAGGAGAATTCTGTGAAGCTGAATACTGAATATGACCTTCTGAACATAGAATTAATTTGTTTTTTTTTTTTTGAGGAAGGCAAGATCATTAGTTGTTGCTGTCTCATTGAAATGGGAAAATGTCCTCAGTGTATTTTGATCTTTGTTTTTGTAGGTACGTGTAGTATCTGTCTCTTCTCCAGTACCTAATTTTGCCATAGATTTTTCTATGAAGAGAGAATTCTTTGTTACTTAGTTTTTGTTTAGGGGTAAATGGATTGCCTTCCATTATTCATTTGAAATAAATGTTTAAAGACAAGCTACATTTAAAAACTAAATAAAACTTTGCAGAGGTTTCAATGCAACTTGGAATATCAAACTAATAAATTAAAATTTTTAAATGTGATGATTCAGTGTAGAAAAAGCTTTTAGAACATAGATGTCTACAGCAAGCTTGGAAGGTATAACCTCAGATGATAAAATGTAGCATAATGATCCTCAAAAATAAAATTTAATAAGCAAAAGAAATGCTTTTGATAGGACAGATGTATTGATGCAAATTTTTAGAAGAACTTATGGCAAAATATTTATGTGGATTCAAAGTTTTTAGTTTTAATTTGGTACCTGTATTCTCTTGTGCATACTCAAGCATCCATCAGTCAAATACAATTTGTTATTAGCATTAACTACTCTTCAGAACTTGGAGACGTCCTTGTGGTCTTAGTGAAGCAGGAGCCAGTTCTAGCTTCAGTTGTGATGAGAGTAGACTGTTCCTAAGAATTTCCTTTCCGAAGGCCTCTGCATATAGGTTCAAGGATTACGCTTTGACCTCATAACATCTTGATCAAAGAACCTTAATAACTGGCAGCATTTAGATATGCTGATACTGGTTTGGCATTTCTTTAATCATTCTTTAATCAGTAAATTTGTCTCTAGGACTTTTTACTTTTGCTGAATTAAAATTCATCTTATTCTGAGCCTTGGTAAATGAGATCCCTCTGTTGTGTTATTTGCAGCAGTTTCAGGAGGTAAGAAATTTTTATCACACTTGCAAGGTCATTTTATGTGATCAACTGAAGTTCTTACATCATTTTTTATATTTGCTATCATTGATTTATTCTCTTAGTTGATTGCTTAGCCTTTTATTTTCTGCCAAAAATATTTACTTTACACACACACACACACACACACACACACACACACACACACCCCTCCAGATCTCCTGGCATACTCTTTTATACTAGTTTCTTCTTTTCAGTCCCATTCTAATTGATTCATCAGTATAGTTTTAACCAAAACTCAAAATCAATGTTTGGCTTAGTTGTGTAACAGCTTCTTACAGTGCTGACTTAAAATTTGTTCCCATGCATTACTGGTAACACTTGTTATTCCAATACGATTTAAACTGCTCAAGATGGCTTCCTGTTACCAAATCACTATTTTGTGCTTTGTTAGTAAAATATTGACTTGATAGCCTTGCTCTTATGATTTACTATTTTAGTAGCTACTGTTTGTGACCAGCTCCCTGCCCTAAGTATGTATGTAAAGTAGTGTGTACTGAACCTTCCTTTATTTCCATCACAATGTTCCTTCTGTTTCTTCTGATGCAGTTTTTGGTTTTGAAATCTTAATTTTCTCTATTACATAAACATCCCATAAATATTACTCAGAATCTTTCAAAGGAGGTGAGCATCATTCAGTTGTTATTGCAGAGTTACACCCAGTAATAAGTCCAAAATCACAAATAACTTATCTGATGTCAGCTTTTGCATGAAGACTTCATTTTCATGTGAAATAATATCTGTGCTTAAACAGGAATGTTACTTTTCATGTCCCTTAATCACTTTGCCAGTTGTCTTCTAGTAAGTGTTATTAATTCCATTTGCCAAAATAAATTTTTAAAAGGTTAAATAAATTACAATGTTCTACCAAATTATTCTCTGTACTTCATCTTTCTTCCTTCTTGTATAACTAAACCTGTCTTCCAAAAGAATGTGTCCTGAGCAAACAGTGACAGGATAGGCTCTTGATTTTTTCAATCAGAAAATCTTCCTTATTAAATCATAAACACCTATATGAAAGGAATTCACCCTCATTTATTTCCAACTTTCACCTCCTTCGCGCCTGTCTTATCTCCTCCTATGAATGCTTATTATAGTGATTTGAACATAGCAGTTTATTATATTTAGGGCATTGTTATTACAGTTACAAAGCATTATTTTGTGCCACAAACTGTGCTAAGCAGCAGTGTATACATAAATTCCCATCTGATTTCCATGAATTGATAGTTGTTACTATTCCCATTTTTCAGTAAGGGAAATTAATGCTTTAAAAAATATAAAAGTGTTTGCCCAGGATCACATAGCTATTAGGGAGAGTTCTGGGATTCAATACCAAAATTCAATTCAATTCTAACTACAGAGCCTATGTCCTCATCAACACATTATAACACCACATTCTCCTGCCTCCCTTGGCCAGTTTCTAACAGGTATTACTCGCTATGATGCTGTATGTGTGTCCAGTGCTTAGTATCTTTGATGGCCATTGTGCTTTAAATGCAGCTGACCAGAAGCCACAATGTACTACTTCTGGTACCTAAGACTATGAACAACAGTGCTTGTGGCAGGCAATTTTTTTAGACCACTCTCCAGTTTTATTCAATCTTCTCTTATTTCCATTGCTTTGGCTATTGAATTCCTAGTTCTGTCCTGCATTTGACATTAGTTTCTGTTCTATGTACTTGCAATCTCTTCTACATACATATTTTTTAATTTTACTAGAATCTAGATTCCTTCCTATATTAGATTGTGCTCATGCCTTTGATTTCAGATCTACTGTAGCCTTGAGTGGGTTGCATTCTTCAAAATCCTGTCTTCTGACTTATCCATTCTTTCCACCAGGGAAAGGTATTTAGATTTTGAGACTGACTCATATTAACTAAAATAACAAGGGATTAATGTATAAACCAGAATGTCATTATTTAAAGTGAAAACTGTTACAGAGATCAGGATAGTTATATCTGTCTCCAGTGGCTTTTCTTTATGAAGGGAAAAAAAAAATTGAAAAGAGAATATTATTTTGTGAGTATAGAATCAAGGCAAGGGTAGAGTAGAGCTGAATAATCTTTTTTTTTTTTTTTTTTCTAAAGATTTTACTTATTTGTTTGACAGAGAGAGAGGCAGCTAGAGAGGGGGAACACAAGCAGGGGGAGTGGGAGAGGGAGAAGCAGGCTTCCCGCTGAGCAGGGAGCCCAATGCGGGGCTCAATCCCAGGACCCTGGGATCATGACCTGAGCCAAAGGCAGACGCTTAATGATTGAGCCACCAAGGTGCCCCAGAGCTGAATAATCTTAGTGGATAATTTATTCTGATGGACAGCAAGACATTTAAACTTAGTATTCTCTCATGAGACACCTACCTCCCTGAAACAGTGTTGGAGAACTTGTGAAAAGTTCCTGATCAATGAATTCCTTTAGTCAGTTCTTGGTTTTAATTTTTTTCCTCCAAGTTGATTGTTTTAGTTTTTATTTATTCACTGATTAATTCACTAAAAAAATATTTATTGAACATAGACCATGTGCTAAGCACTGAGTAAATCAGTGAAAATACCACATTAACAAAGCAGACATGGTTTCCATCCTCAATGAACTTATAATTTAATGATGAAGTCAGTTATTAAAGAGGTAAACACACAAATACCTAATTACAACTGTCTTCATTACTCTGAGAAAAGTTATGAAACTGCAAAACAGAAGACCTAGTTTTCTGTGGGAAGTTAGAGAAGGCTTCCCCGTGGAAGCGATTTTTTAAGTGAGGGCTTAAAGGGTTAATATGATGGACCCAACAAAGTAGAAGAAGAGCAGTGGGGATATGGAATAAAGTCCTCAAGTGGAAAATATTTTGGATATTTTAAGTAATTAATAAAGTGGGTATAGCAGGAGCTTAGTGAAAAGAGTTGGTATTAACAATAAGGATGCAAAGGTGAGGATTTGGGAGGTAGAGATCATGCAGGGTATTCCTGAATATATTACAGATTTTGGACTTAGGGAATTTTTGAAGCGTTTTTAAGCAGAGAAGAAACATTAGAATTGCTTTTAAAATTATTAGTTTTGCTGTTGTCATAAAGGTGTTTAATGGGTTTAGGATTAAAAGTGAATGTGGCTAGAATAATTAGCTATTGCTATAGTTCAGGAATAAATTATGATGGTTTAACGGATAGTTTCTTAGGGATGGAGAGAAATAATTCCAGAAATATTTGGGATATAAAATCAATAGGCTCTCTTGTTCCTGTCATGGATTCCTGAGACTATACTTAAGTCATCCTAACCAAATCTGATTATATAAGAAACTCCTCAACAGAAATAACTGCATAGGATATTCTGCAGATGGCTAATATTTTCCATTATGAACCGATAGTATTATGCTTATGATTTTTACTTTAAAGGCCTCTAAGTTCTTAAGAGCAGAATATTGCTGACTCTTAAAGATTTATTGCAGAGATCAACATTTTTTTATTGAAATTAGTAATGTATAGAGTTGTGAGAGCTGTGATAGCAAGACTGGAAGACTGGAAGACTCTGGAAAAACCTGATGGCCAACTGTACAACCACTGTAATCTCAGCCAATCTCTCATAGCAGTGTAAATAGGTCTTTTCCTACTGCTCATAAAAGGCTGCATGGAAACAGTGATTATTAATCAGTGCAGAGATAAAGATGGCAGTACAACCAAATTCAAGGAGCTGGAGTTTATTTTCATAAAATGTGCTTAAACGAATATTTTAAACCATGATGATATGAGATTCTTTTTCTTGCAAAAGAAGTGCGTAATGATTTCAGATGCAGTTGTTTGAACAAGTCAGCGTTTTTCCAAATCAAGAATGCTTTTTAAAAAATTGCAATAGTTTGAATAATTATAACTATGCCATTAAGGGATTCAGCAGCTAAGGACTTTTAAGTGTAGAATTGTGGTTAATCTTTTCCTTCAAATAATTTCCAGACGTTGCTGTTCTACAAACGTAAGAGTTGATTTACGCTAATACAGACTGAAACTGAAATGAGCTGTGGACAGGGAGCTAAGGCTGTGCTCTCCGGCATTCCAGGAAGTTCTTGCTTGGGGCTGACTTGGGTGTCAAGGACATCAGATTACATACCACATGACTGTCTGTCAAACAGTAATTTAACTTCTTCTTAATTGCTATTGCATGTTCTGTCTATACCAATAGTTTTTAATACCTTAAAATAATCTCACATGTGTAAGTCACGTCTCCCAAAACTACCTTGTCATTTCCTTGAGATCATACAGTTTTATATTTACAGTGGCTTACCTTCAAGCAGTGGATTTCAGTAACTATGCAAAATACAGTACCAAAAATTCTTGTCAATACCTCACCAGCTTTTTGACAAGTAACTTTGCATTATCCTAGAACACACCTAAAAGTTACATTATAAACATCATTTAAGAGGCATCATGTTACATTGTTTTATTCATAAAATTCCTGTCCCTTTGTTGCCTGTGTTATAGCAGGTTTAAAAATTTAAAGTGATAGAATTAAATTCTTCACACAAAAGATAAAAATAGGGGGGGATTACTGGCACAGAAACAGGACTAGTATAACTGGGACAAATCAAGCGGTAGTATTACAGACAGCAATGTTAAAGTCATTCAAAAATAAACCTTAAAAAATATATTTTTTTCTTTAAGGAAGAAGCCTATAGAAGCTTATACAGAGAACTTACAAAGATATTTTTAAATGGCACATACATTATTGAAGGCTCTTCTCCTATTTCAATTCTAACAATATTTAAATTATGAAAACAGTAGATTCTCCACTCAGTACTGTGGTGGCTGTGTCTGCATAGGAAAAGCAAAGCAGAGAATTGAGACCATTACTTCAAATAATACCATAAAGCTTAATAACCCTGTGGATAAGAAGGAAGTGGGAATGTTTTAAAACATCCACTTTCTCATCCTTCACATACCTATGTGAAATCAGTCTCTATTGGCGTTTCATCTATCCCCAAGGGCTGTAGTTAAAGGACAGAATCTACTAATGGGAACCATGGCCTGAATTCTACCATGCTAGTTCTGAGTGAAAACATTATAACATTCCCTTGTTTCTGAATGCTTTAAAGCTTATTTATTATTTTCTACTGCTTAGAATGCACATGCGGCCAGAGAATAAAATATAAGCATATGTAATAAAAGATATACATGAGGCCCCATAGAAGAGAGTAAATATAAGACCATAAACAAGCAAGTGAAGTCAGCTTCAGTATTTTCTGTACCATTCACACTAAGAATCTGAGTCTCAGGACCTATGTCAACACAATAAAATAATTCTAGGTAATGTTTATAATGCCCAATGATGCAAACACTGTAAAAATATAAACAGTCATAAAAGATTGTTCATGATATGAAGAAATCTGCTCATTTATTTTACTTCCTTCTAATAATTGATATATACCCACTCCCATCTAATGAATGATAGAATAACTCTAAATTTTTAATATTTTAATGTATATACAGCTCATTTCCTGTTTTCACATCCATCAGCACATTCAGTCTGCCCTTTTGTCCCTCACTGATGTTCAAAGCACATGTAGAATGAAGATTAAATATACCACCACAAGATTAAATATAAAGTATAAAATTCATCAGAGGGGCTTAAAAATCTGAGGGTCTTATCATTGACATATAGGCTAGACACATGTTGACTCCTGTAAATCAGGTAATTGGCAAAATTTGGGTCATCTGGCTATGCACAACACAAAGAAAGTATCGCATAACACCATGAATAGATACTGCCCTTTCTCATCTTGCAGAGGCCTCACTTTTTTGGCTCAACCAGAATTAACTTATGTTATTTTGCTCTAGATAAAACTTGTGATAGGATCTAGAATATTTTACCATCCTGCATAGGAAGTTAAGGGCAATCACATTTTTAGGATGTTTGTCTCTTTTTCCCTAACTTGAAAGGAATTGTTTGAGATGGATAGAGGTAAGGCACATCATAATTGAAATTTTACAACATCCTTGGACCTTTTCTAGCATAGGAATCTACTAAATATTTCTATCAAACAAAAGCAACTCCTTTTGCTAAATTTGCCAGTCTCTCCCTCAAGATATCCATTCTTACTATGCTGAAGAGAATTGCAGTTAGGAATGGACTGAAAATAGGAAATCATGTTGCTTATAGGATTTTTGACATTGGAATTCATTTTTACACTGTTGCAGTTTTCCCACTGATAAGTATCTTGATATTCAAAATTATATAATCTCCCTTTTACTGAGATACATTTCAAACTCCTTGGTATGCATTTAAGCCCTTCTCGCTATGGCCCTAATTTGCCTTATTAGTATCTTTAACCATTCCCCCCAAGTCACCAAACCTCTTACATTTTAACATTCTCTGCCCTTTTAACCCTGTGTCCTTTGTGCAAGTTGTGTAGTACCCTGTCAACTTGGCATCCTACAGTGGAGACCTTTGCACTATAGAGTCCCTATCTAGTACCCAAGTCAGGATAAAGAAAAGGGAATGTTATCCACACATCCTTCTGTAGCCCCAAACAAGGCCTGGCATTTCCAACTTACACTCCGGTTTGATAGGTCTCTGAAAAAACTCAATGGTGAAAGTGTGGATCCAAACATGAATGCTTCTCTCACTGACATCTTCATAAAAAGTTTCTTTGCAACCTGAAACAATATTGAAATTCCTTCCTGATGATAATGATTGCAGCGATGATAATAATGATGATGATGGTGATGATGATGATGAACGTAATGTAGTGGCCATCATCTACTGAATACTTACTATGCAGCAGTCATTTATCTAAATGTTTTACATACATTATTGCTAATACTTGCATCTTAAAAAGTCTAAAATGAAACTCATAATTTTCCTTTTAAACGTGTTCCTGTCCCACCTTCTAGTCACCCTGTCTCACTAAAAGTCGCCACCATCCACTCAGTTCAAGCCAGAAACCACAAATCATTCTTGATTCTTTCCTCTTCTTTGTGACTCACACCCATTCTGTAATCCCTAGCCCATTGTTCCTAGCTTCAGCATATGTCACATCTATTCCCCTCTGTCTTCACTGCTACTACCTAGTCCAGGTCATCAGTACTTTTAGGATGGAATTTGGAAAACAATAAAAATAAAATAATAAAAGTGGCACTAGTAAATGCAATGTGATACCCTGGAACAGAAAAGGGACATTAGTGGGGAAAAAAAAAAAAAAAAACAAAACTGCTGAAATCTAAATAAAGTCTGTAGTGTAGCTAATAATATCGTACCAATGTCAGTTTCTTAGTTTTGACATCCACCATCACTATGTGAAATGTAAACATTAAGGGAGCCTGATTGAAGGACATACAGGAACTCTCTTTACTATTTATCTATGCAACTCTTCTGTACATTTAAAATTGTCACAAACAAAATTTTTTAAAAAACAATGTTTTCTTAGCTGCCATCCTAGCCCCTTCAGTCCATTTTTCTCAGCTGCTGGAGTGATCTTTTAATAGTATAAATGTGACCATTAAAAGAGTTTAGGTGTCTCGGAAAGATTGAAACAACCTGTCCAAGATTATATAGGTATTAATGGCTGAACAGGGATTCTCACCCAGATCTGACGGGATTCATTGTCTCTTAAGCATTATATTACTGGATTTTCTATGTGATGAATTCAGCACTTAACAAAAAGAAGTTGGTGTCTTCTAGCTTTGCACATATGCCATTCATGGTTTAAGTTTGGTCTGATTGAAAATCCTAAGAAATCCCTGTCAATACCAACTAAACTGATAGGCCAGAAGAGTGAGAAAAAGTCTTTTAGGGTTTTCAACTTCAGTCCATTTTAAAAAGATTTGAGATAATGCAGGGTCTGAGATTTTCTTAAGGTACGAGAAAAGATCTTCCTTTGAGGTTTTTGCAGTAACCACAATTGCCTTCACTGTAATGGCTTACAAGGATACATTCAAAAGGGTACAGCAGCAGAACTGTCACTAACAGAGGTTCCAAATTCTGAATATGGAGCTTCATTCTTCCCTTTCTTATAATGTAATAGGTAGATCATGAAGACATCCTTCTAAGACTTAGCTTCATCCCATATTCTAGAGTGTAGTGGAGAACTGAAACGATTTAAAACCTTCAGTGATTTTCAAGTTGTATTATCATAGCCTACTCATCTTAGTACTGGTACCCAAAAGAAGTTCCAATATCTCAAGTCCTGTTTTCACAGGGGGAAAGACATTCAGCAGTGAGACCTGTTATCTCTGGTTATCTTATCTCTTTTGACTTAGCGTTCTATTAAACCATAGTAGCTTTAGTGGGCAAACTTGAACAAAGGGTGAGATTACAAGCTACTCTAGTCTTTTCTTACCCTGCCGTTACTTCACCTGATAATAGCAGGAGGCAGAAGAAATATAAATCCCTGTAGTACTCATTTAACAAAGATTTGTGGTTATTGGGTTTAGATTTTTATATTTTTCATTTGTTTTTGACACTTAAGTCTTTTAAGATGAGAACATAATCCATAATAAAGTAACATGGACTCAGCAGAATCTGTATACCACAGTGATAGGAGATCCTCAACTATTTAAAACAAATCTGATTATATCACAATTTCAGAACTATAAACAGTCAAAAAAGTACATTTTAATAGCAGTGCAAAAATTTTTTTTATGTTTCTTAGATATCAGCACTTTATAAAGTTTCAATAAAACTTACAGTTTGTGAGCATTTTTAAGGCATGGGAAAGCTTTTCCTGGGGGTTATTAATCATTATGATATTTGCCCTCAGTCCAACATCATGTTTCTACACAGCTGGTTATTCAGAAAAATTCAAGTTGAAATGTTTACTAACTTTTACAGTGGGTCAAGATATGAAACTCAATTCATGTCTCATGATAATAGCTTTTGTTAAGTTGTATATTAACTTTTTAAGTATCATTGTAGCATTTTTACTCATGGATAATAGTAATGAGATATTGATACACATATCTATATATATATGAATATTTTACTTTACAATCCCAATATATTAAATAGTCCTAAAATTAATATTTTTATATCTTAATTTTATGTAAGTCTACTTTGTGTTTGAAGATTTTATTACCTCTACATCCCTGACTCTATTGACTAGCAAGAAATTCGTATGTTACATCTTCTAAGACATACTGGACTCCATGCCATTTATTTGCTTTAAAAAGCAGTTTGAAATTCTACAGTCCTTTTGCACAACTTCTAAAATACTTGAATTAGTTTAAATGCATTAAAAGATGTAAATATACAGTTTAGGATCATTTTTTTCTCCAAGGGAATTAGAGTTCAAATGCAAGTATGTTTCAAGGACAACATAAAATGTCAACAATATACAATTTTAACAAAAAGTTAAACATCCAAGAGAGCTAAGATGTAGCACCACAGTGGCAAGGTTTTGAATACCTAAAAAAGAATGAATATTCATATCAATATCCATAGCTTTAATGAAAATAAATTAAGTAGCTTACAGTTCATAAAAAACGTATGTCTGTATTTGCCTTAAATGTTTCTTACTGGGCTAAATTTACATTCAATTAAACTCTCATTGGTGACTTTATTGTATCCTTCAATAAGATAGAGGAGAGTATGAGTATAGTAGCATTTCAAAATTCAAACTTTAACAATAACACGGATGATTTTTCTTCTCTTGTTAAAGTCTCACATCACCTAAGTGAAAATGTGGTTAGCTATGCATTAAAATTTTGATCTTTCAAGATAGGAATATATTTTGGGTATTCATTCATGTGATCATCCGTACAACTCTTTATTCATCATCTAATTTTACCTCACATTTGTCCACAACAAGATCAAAGTCTAAAATATAGGATTAGAATTAGTCGTGTCCTGTCACTTGAAGTGTGTAATCTTGTGCATTTGGCTGGCATAGAAGAGATAAAAATATTTTCAATTGCTTATCTCTCTAAAGGAAGGTACCTGTAATACTTGTATGTATGCCCTGTTTTATTTAATACTCTTGGCTGGATTAACATTCAAGTAGAATTTTCATTAAAGTGGTAGAATTCTCACTCAGTTAAGCAGTTATAACATAGAGAAAAATCAACCAAGCCTACTAAATTATTGCTCTTATTTGTAAACATTTAAGTAGCTGAGCATAAGCTTCTTTAATACTGCATCTGCACATACTACTGGGTATGCTCGTTTTTCTGCTTTGGCCACTAATGAGGAGGATAAAACAAAGTTTTATATCTCCTCCTTTTCTGTTTCCTTCTTTCCTTCTTTCCTTCCTTCCTCCCTTCTTCCCTCCCTCCCTCCCTCCTCCCTCTCTTCTCCTCTCTCCTTTTTTCTTTTCTTTTCTTTTCTTTTCTTTTCTTTTCTTTTCTTTTCTTGTCTTTTCTTTTCTTTGCTTTGCTTTGCTTTGCTTTGCTTTTTGCTTTTTGCTTTTTGCTTTTTGCTTTTCTTTTCTTATTATTTTTTCCTCAGAGACTTACTCATACTACACTTATTCCTCAATCTTTTTCCTTAAGGTCAGTATGTATGTTATCAATAAAGAAATCCAAGGAAGGTAGAAGAAGTTACTACTTTTCTCATACTGTCACATTTCTTGCCACCTCTTGCATTCCAAACTCCTCCATCTCTTTTCATCATTTCTTTCAACTTTTGCAAGAACTCATAGGCTATACATATTTTAAAACTCCATTCAGTCAACAAATATTTACCTACTATCTAATTACTAAGGCTGTGTGTTAGAAATAATGGGAAGAAATGTAGTAATAATGTCGCTATTCTAGAAACAAGATAGGATCCATGAAACTCAGAAGTTTGATCAGAATGTATTTTCCATAGCTGTGCAAAAATATGGTCCTAGACACTGGCCTTACAAAAGACCTTGAAGACAGTCTGTGTTCTCAAGTGCTTACAATATAATTGAAAAGCCAGGTTCTTGGCACAGGCAGGCAAAGTGACTGAAGGACACTTAGGGTAAAATATTCCAACATACCCAAATCAGTATAGAGTAAACAGTATGCATAAGTATTTGAGACAGTATTCAAAATTTAGTTACTGTGTCAACTGAAGGCCTACTGGATGAAGGAAATTTGGAAACTTAATTTTGATGCTGTGAGAGGTGTGTATTTTCAGCAAATAAAAGAATAACCATAGTAATTTGTACAAACATGGGAATTAGAAACTGCATGTACTACAAGATAAAGTATTTACTTGATTGTAACTAAAGATACTTGCTAAGAACAGTAGTTGGCAAAGTGATGGTTGTTGAATGGGCATATCAGAATTACATCAGGAGCTTTTTCTAACTGACTACACATTGTCTTCCTTCTCTTCATTTTCTGTTTGCAACATTCTCTTTCCATTATTCTGTGATGCCCCTTGTGGTGGAAGTAAGAGCAGAGCTGTGCTTCTTGCAGTTAGGATAGGCAGAGAATAGTTTTTCAGAAAAGTCCCCCAGAATCAGTATCTCTACCCTCCCCTTTTTAAGACACAGTGATTTATAGAAATGCTAACTTATTTTTTTGAAATGGGGTGGGAGTAGTGAATATGGTATCTTAGAACTGGATAGCCATTAACATGAGATGAGAAGTTATGTATTGTCAAATTCAAGCCTGGTTCATTTAACAAATAAAGCATTAGCAGCTAGATTTTATATATTCAATCATTCCACACTACCTCTTACCCCATTTTGAACTTTAAATTTAAATATTTTTAAAATTTAATCTGTGAGGGGAACCTGGGTGGTTCAGTCAGTTGAGTGTTCAACTCTTGATTTCTGCTCAGGTTGTGATCTCAGGGTTGCAGAATCCAGTCCCACCTTGGGCTCTTGCTGGGCGGAGAGTCTGCTGGAGATTCTCTCTCCCTCTGCCTCTGCCCCCCCAACCAGCTTGTGCACACATGCTATCTCTCTCTCTCTCTCTCTTAAATAAATAAGTAAATCTTTAAAATTTAATCTGTGCAGTAATGTATTATGCAAACTGTCACTTATTTGATAAATGTGTTAGTAAATAAGTCCCTAAATATATTCATATATATGTGTGTATATATCTGTAGATATGCATATCTATAGATATATATCCTATCTATACCTATCTATACATCTCCAGAATAACTTAAGCATTGTTCGGCTATCAGTTATGCACATTTATAAAAAGAGAAGGGTACATGATCCAAATAAAGAGCAACTTCATTACCATTTACTCTACTGAACTTCAACAAACACAAATAGAGGAGAAAAATGTTATACTTAATAAAAAAATGTTTTAAACTACATATGTTTGGCTCTGGAATAGTCATAGTTCTGGGATATATGATAAATAATAGTCTGTTTTTAAGAAATAATTAAGGTTTCTTAAATATTAATAATTGGGTTGTATTCCTTAAATGAATTCTGGTATGGGGCTCAGGAGAAAGTTATGTTAATGTGGCCCAAAAAATTACTAGGGGATAGCAAAGACTTCTTATTTATATAGGAAAAACTACTAATACAAAAAGAAAAAGAAAAAGACCTCGTAATTCACTTTACAAAGCTATCCTATGAATTAAGCTAAATGTTTTAATATGCATTGTCACCTCACTTTATCCTTGTGATTTCTTTTGCATTAGAATTACTTTTAATTATAGCTGGTTTAGTTACTTTAACGTTAAGGTTTGATTCCATGTTCGATGGTTATGTTAACAGATGACAACTGAAGTGGCTTAGAATCATGTTGAAAGATTTGGTGAACCTACTATGGATTATAAACACTTCTAAAGATAGAACACCAAAAGTTAATGTGAAAGTCTTGTCTAAATTTCCTCCATCAAGCTTTTATCAGATGGTCTTCAGAAAAGGAGAACATTTTCATTTTTTCCCTTTCTCTTTCATTGTCCTTGTTGAGGAAGGTTTTCTGAAGGCAACGTGGGTGACTCTGGGACTAATTATTCCACAGATTATGTATACCTGTTAACGTTTTCTGTACCCACCTTCCTTCTATTGCCAGCTAGAAAAGTAAAGCATCTGATGAACTGTTCATTAAAATCAGAGGAACAGATTTCACTTTTGAATCCAAATCAGGTGAAGAAGAGCACAAGTACGGAAAAAAATCCCAGTTCAATTTAATACATATAAAATGTCCAATTTAGATAGACTTTAAGGGTTTCTTTCCTTTTTTTCCCCCAATTACAGTATATATCGACAGAATTGTTTTTGTTATAAAGTTAGTTACCACAGAACAACAAGAACAAAAAGACATTTTAAGATAAATTATTTTACCAGAATTCTGTGGGGGGAAAAAAAGCTTTAAAATTTCTGAATAGTCAGAAAATTTCCACTGTAAATAAGGAAAAACCACTGAAAATGTGTGGGTTCCAGTAACAGGAGGTGGTCTTAATACAAATATTTTACATTTGCATCTTAATTTCATTTAAACTAGTATTTTGGAAGCCATGGCAAAGACAGAGTACATTTAAAAGGAGGAAAATCAAGGTTTTGAGATTTTAAAGATAGGTTCCATATTTTTAAAGCATTTGCTGATTCTCTCTTGATTTCTAGAAGTGGTTCTAGTTTTACTGTTATAGGTTCTGACTTTTTCACCAGACTTGTAAATGATTTCACAATGAAGAGAGATATGTTGAATTATTTTCTCAGCCCTAGATACAAAGATAAGTGAATTGGACATTTTGTCATTGGGTGCAAGGACTCTCATCCATCCCTGATCTTGCCTTGGCACCTAATTTGAGCTCAATAAATGTGCCCCTAGTCATGAGAATATTTTGGTACTGAGTCAGAAACAGAAGCAGAAGAAGAGCTGTCAGGAATAGTGAAAGGAATAGGGCCAGGAAGAGGGGAATTTCTTTCTGTCCCTCCACACAATCACATGACATCTTTGTTTCAGCATCTTCTTTCAGGGCTAACTTCTCCTCCCCCAAGTTAGGAAAGTTATGCTCTTGTTTTAAATGCTACCGAAAATCATTATGTGGTCTTCTATCATCCTATAAGCCTACAAGTAGTAAAATGGGTCAATAGCACAAAAGCCCTGTATTCACATAGAATACAGTATTGGTGATGTGATACCTGTCATCATCAAGAGAACAACCTGCTAATTGTTACAATTGAATTAAAATAAATTATTCAGATTTGTTTTTACTGGTGATCATATTTTTTATGAAAATTATTTGATTTTGATACATTTTAATACACTGCAAACTATCAATTCACTGTTATTGATAAACAAATAGATGGACTGAATATACTAAAGAAACAGTTAATTAGGTATGCTGGGCCTTTTTATCACTGGTTGGTAATGAGAAAAGCTTCCTTTTTACTAATGTTCATCTGTGTTTTAATTTTTAAACATATTAAAGAGGTTGGATCAACCATAAATTTATTAGAATGCATCCTTGGTTACATATCTTAATGTTCACCACAAATATTATTTTCCATTAGAATTTTAAAATTATATGAAAAATCATCTGTATCAGTGCAACAGAGAGGAAATGATGCATATTTTAAAAAATATGTATATTATATTCAGGAGCAAATGTTATCAGAATTGAAGATTTTATCCAAACTATTCCCTCTTCACAACCAGTAACTCCTGGTATACACCTGCTTTCCTGATATGAGAAATCATCTCCTTCAATTTAGATTTCATAAAAGTATACTAGAAATGGCTATTTATTTTTATTATTATTACTACATTTATACATTTTCAATGAAGGATGATATTTAAAAGAAATAAATAGGATGATGACTGTCTTAAACAGGACCTTTACTTCTCTTACATTTACTTTTAAGATTTTACTTTTCTGTATATCTAGATAAATTACAAAGGTCTTGTCAAATTAATAAAGCTACTGAAATTATTTTCACCTATAAAACTTATTCTAGAAATAGAAAAATGAAAAAGGAGCACTTGTTTTTCATGTGACTCGTGTTGCATATTTATAAGACATCAGTGTTTTTTATGGTTGAGGACTTAAATCACAATTTGAAATTTATTCCCTCTGACTTAAATAATAAAAGGAAACAAATCGAAAGATAAAAGAACTTTTAAATTCAGAAATATTAATTACAGTGTTACTTTTTACATGTGAATATTCCAAAGTGAAGACTCATGATTTCATCCATCTTCACTTGGACATTAGCTAGACAGAAGCAAGGAAAATAAATGCATAAAACTGAAATTGTTATACATGTGAGAAAAAGTGCATAATTTACATGTAAGTATAATTCAGCATAAACTACATACATGTATATACTGTGTATATACATATATAATAGTTATACACACACACACATACACATGATTGCCCAATTACACATGTCTTATTGCTCCTATTACTTTTAAAAGGCCTATAGATATTAAACTGGACACTTATATGGTGAAATTAGTGATAGTTATTTATAATCTGTTCACCTGAATTTTCAGTTGAGGATTTCGAGCTAAGTATTAGTTATAAATGTCTAAGTTCAAATTAAACTACCTCAACTCACTTAATTTAAGATGGAGTGTTCTTTTATTATCATTTCCTTTCATATTATCTTGACTTGTTATAGTCCTATGTCTCACATTTTGTAAAGCATTTCACTAATGTTTCCTTTGTCATAGCCATTTTACAATATTAATTGGCTCAGACAACATAATCTCAAAAGAATAGACTATGTGAACAATGGATTTATACTAAACGAGTCAAAATAATATGTTGCAATAGTTAAAGAAAATTCCTTATGTTCTGCAATTACATTATCAATTTTTATAGTGCTAGACACAGATATTCTTCTCAGATATCAAGGGTTTAAAACTAACATTCCTAGTTGAGGAAAAAAAAAATTTAAGCTCAGTCATTAAACTTTCCTTGTGATCTTTCTCTGAACTTTTTCATCCTTATATATATATATTATTTTTATATTTTGTAATTGGAGGAAATAATGTAGCTTTTTAAATAAAAACATGAAAGTATCCACATAAATAATACTGTATATGATCAATAATATGTTAAAACTGTTACTGTGTCCAACTAATATTTCACTTTCAACTATATTCCACTCACCATCTTATAGTTAAAGGGACATTACGATACATTTTATTATTTTCAAATATTATTACTATAATTTGTAGCAAAGTAGCAATGAATAATAAAAATATCTGCCAGATCTGGGTCTGCTTAAGTCCAACTGACCATCACTGTGAGGTGAATTAGCAATCTTTTCCTCAAAAATAATTTTTTACTGTAACAAAAACATGGAACAAATCCTAATCATAGAAGCTATATTAATACCCATGGTACTTTCTGAAAACGTATCTGGTATTATAAATTAAAGATAACTAAAGTAATTTTAATGCACAGCTAAAATAAGTAGCCTAGCCAAAGCAGTAGAAAACTCCATGGAAGCAAAAATTTATCTCCTTGAATACAAAATTCCATTGTCATATAAATTTGTTTTCACTAAATAAAATTTATTTCTCATTCAAGAGGAAAATTACTACCTATATTTAAGACAAGACAGTCTTACTTTCTGTATTTAATAAATAAAATATAAACATAATTATCAAGTTATATTGTAATTTGAATGGTTTATGGACACACATTTTTCAAATGTCAAAAGCACCAGGATCATTAGGGATTGCATTTTAACCTGATTTGTATAATGTGCCATATTATGAATGTGTGCATGGTGATTAAGGAAATGATGATTACTGTCAGAAGTATCTAACTTTGCATTTTGAATTTGTATTATGCACATGCTTTCTACTATTAACCAGAGTATTTTATTAAGGAGGAATGGGGACATTATAAATCACTTAGTTTAGAGGGACTCCATAGATCAGGTTTTAAAACACTTAAAGGTGTTTCAAACACTGACTTCTGTGCTTTAAAAAAAAAAAAAAGTCTTCAAGTGAAGGAGGGAAAGATGATTAGAAAGAATAAGGAAAGTGAGGTAACTATGAAAAAGCTAACTTTTATGGGAAAGTAAAAAAGAAGAGAATAAACAAAAAAAGGAGAATGACATCTGTTTAATTGCGGATCTGACCTCTTGCGTAAGAAAAGCTACATTTCAACATTGTACGTAGAGAAATAGTGATTTACGTTTTTCTTCATCTGAAGTAATTCGAATGTACCTCAAATAATGGAAGACAGAAAATTTAGGTACAATGTGTCAAATGCAAGGCGGCCCTGGAAAGTTGCATTTTTGTATTGATATATATGTGTTTTTTATTTTATGCATACTTATGTTGATATCCATTTATAATTAATCAAGAGATATATAAATATGTTCTTCTAGACATTCATGGGGCTTTTTTGAGTACAATGCCTTAATTTTTATATCCAGTAACACAGCTTTAGAAGCTGCAAGTCTTTTTTTATGAAAAAAAAAAGTGATGTAAGGCATTGGTGACTTGTGGTGAATTACATTCTAAACATAACGATAATTTCTAGTAAGGACAGCTTGAGAAAACCAAGAGAACACCGGCCTCACTGCACAATTCTGCAGCTACACGGACTGTGAATCTCTGAAGCTCTGCTGCCCTCTACTGGCTAAATGAGATAAGTGCCTGCCTCAAAGCTCAGGTTTCTTTGTATCCGTTTAGTTTCCTCCACAAGCAAGATACTGGCACCTTAAAAATCCAGTTTTCTTTGGTTTCGCTCACATGTAAGTGTATCATAACTTGGATTATTGTCAGATTAATTTTAAATATTATTTTAATATCATACAGAAAGAAAAACTCATTCAGCATCTTCTGTCTTAGTTCGAGCCTGACTGGGGCCAGTTGCAGTTAGGTGGCTGGAAAAGAATCAGTAGCTAAATGTAACAATGACAGCTTATACAAATAACAGGATTCTGACAGTCAGATTGGCCCCAAGGCCTTAGAGTTTGATTGGAGTGTGTGTGTGTGTGTGTGTGTGTGTGTGTAATTTTACTGCATGTTTTAAAAAAACAATAGCAATTTCACTTTCCTTTTTCCTTATGTCATTTACTATCTTAAGGTGCATGAATCCTTGTTTACCTCCTCTATATAATCCTATACTTCTTAGCAACCTATTTTATTTTCTCCCCATCACAGCCTGCCTAGGAAAAATGGTGCATCACTGGGTTTCTGAGTTTGAAAGTCACAATCCAAGAGAAAAAAGTGAACTACATAAATCAGATTTTTTTAAGTCCCAATTGTATCCTGGTATATGATGGGGTGGTGAGTTATAAGATTTATCAACATCACAGTGCATCAAACTTGTTAATAAACTAGCTTTCTGTATAACAAGTAAAAGAAAGATTTCTTTAAAAAAAAAATGGGAGCACGAAAGGCATGGCATAGCTGGAGTTTAAGGTTCAAGCTTGGTATCCTCTATATATAATGTATTATGTTTTTCAAAAACTTTTTATTAGGAAAGCTATACCAGACGCATAATCACTATACAATGATTAAACATTACCTTTACAATTTATAATCACTGAAATTACAGAATAAATATATGCACATTTCTTTTGAATCTTTGTGTGTGAGAGAGAAAACATTAAAAGTGCTTCCTACAAAGCTGTTAGTGATATATACCCAGTTGCTTTTTTATTTTTTTAATATTATATATATATATATATATAAGAAAGTGCGGATGTTCTCCAAAAAATCTTGGCATCAGGATGAAGTGTCACAAAGAGGTTGCTCATCCCTAGGTATGCCTCCAGCTGTTAAACCACCAGGCTTCCACTTCAGTAGGATCCAACCTAGAATATGACTTTTCCCAGGGTGGTAGGAGAGAACTGTACACCAGGGGTGAAGGGAAGATGAAGCTGTGAAGAGTAGAGGAATGGATTAAACCCGAAATAATTAGATTGGGTTGAAAAGGAGTGGGGTGCATGTGTTTGTGTGCGCGTGCACGCACACATGTGTACATTTGTGTGTGTGTGTACCTGCACCAGGAGGAAGAGGCTGCAGGTTTAGGGACCTGACTGTGTGCAGGGATTTGTGATTTGCGTGTGGGTATAAGTGTGACAGAAAAAAGAGTGGGTGAGAACATTCAAGCAAGACCCGCCCCCTCCCTCCCCGTCTTGCAGTTTCCAGGCATGCAGCAAACTGCATTGTTAATACATGTACAGAATCTGTGCCATGATGGGAAGAGGAAAGAAAGCCACAAATGTCAATTTGTCCCCCCGCCCCGTCAAACAAAACTACAACTAAAAAAAATTACTGAAAATAAAAAGACACATTGAATTTTACTTAATTAGGATCAATACAACGATCCCCAATATACCTTATACATGGCACAGTCAAAGTCTCAAGTTTCAGTATAAAAAAATAATGATAACATTTGCTGGCAAAAGTCTGCGAAGGCACTTCATTGATTAATGATCTGAGTATGGCCCTTCCTCCAAATCACATCTGAGAGGGGAGAGCACACATCTGTATTTTCTAGTTATCATGCGGTTTCAGTTCTGTTCAGGGCAGGGAAGTTTGTGAGAATGGAGTTATTGGGACAAGTGTAAAGGGAGCAAGGGATATATTTCTCTTATTTTCCTTTTTTTTTTTTTGAAAAAAAGCACTAATTTATTTTTCTTTTACTGTTAGAACCTATATGCTGTCTTCTCCAGGACTTCGAGGTAATCCGGCTTGGTTTGAAGTTTGGCCCTTAACTCGAGGTAATCACTTTTTTGGGTTTGGTGGTCTGTGAAGCCCTTTCCAGCTGAGAAGAGAAGGGTTTCTTTGAGCCTGGCGTCCTGCTGTAAGTCTGGGTATTGCATGCCAGGAGGGTGGACGTGCAGTTCCTTTAATTTGGGCACTGTGCCATAGAGACAATCCACGAATCCCACTGTGCAGGGAGCTGGCTGTGGCCTCTCTCGGTCTAGTAGCATACTGCCACCACCACAGCCTCCCCCAGGGGGAAACAGCACCACCCCACCATTCTTCTCATGGTGGCGGAACCCAGCCAAGTCTCCCCCAGTTCCCGCAACTACCCCTGAAACCCCACCAGCTGCTGGGTGGTGAGGGTGAGGGTGATGGTGATTCACCGTCACTATGGTGTTGAGCTGGGAGCTGGACACTGCCAGGGCCCACTCCTTTTCTTTTTCCAGCAAGGTCCGGTAGTTGCTGTGGTTCTCCTTGGGTGTCTCAGCAAACTGCTCACTTCCTAGGAGAACCTCACCTATTCCTGGTGGTTGTGTCCCAGAACCCCCTCGTTCTGCATTCCCTGCCTCCTGGACTGATGAAACCGCCACCTCCTCCTCCTCTCGAGGCTTGTAGATGGGGTTGTTGCACATCTGGGTGACTGGGTGGGGGATGTACTCATATACATGGCCCACAGGAGGAGCCTTCTCTGGGGAGGAAAGAGTTGGTCTGCCTCCACCTCCACTTCCACCTCCACCACCTCCACCATCCTCAAAAAGCCGGTGGCATTGCATCTGGATGCCAGTAAGGTCCACACCTTCTTGCCTCTTGCTTCTAAAGGGCAGCTTCTTCCGGCGCCGTCGGAGCACATAGGCAAAGAGGCCTGCAGCAACAAAGACTGCAGAAAAAAAAAGAACCAGCAGGCTGAGAATCAACACAGAAAGTGGCACAGGGCCCCCAGGGGGTGAGAACTCATAAGGTGATGCACTCGTTGGCCCCCCAGCAAGATGAGAATCTCCAGGCTGGGCTGGGGATGCTCCAGCTGGTGGGATGTGCAGCATCTCTGGGCACAGAACTTCTAGCTCAATCGTGCGCACATCACGGTGGGTGAGGTTCTCAGGGCTCCTGCAAAGCACATCACCCACCACACTGACTGAGCTGATGGTTTCAATCCACTGTTTGAAGGGGACCAGGTCACAGGTACAGTCCCAAGGATTCTCATTGAGGTCTATCTGGACAATAGCATTCAAGTGTTCTAGGACACCAGCCACAGGAAGGTAGAGGAAGTAGTTCTTTCTCAGGTTGAGCCGGGCCAGGGATGTGCCTGCAAAGGCATCTGTTGGCAGGGTTCTTAGCAAGTTATTGTTGAGGAATAGCAGCTTCAAGTTGGGCATGAGACTGAAGGCTGCGGGCTGGATTTCTCGGATGACATTGAACTCAAAGTACAAGTAGTGCAAACTCTGTAGGCCTCGGAACATGCCCGGTGTCAGCTTCTCGATATCATTGCCATTGAGAAAGAGGCTCTTTAGGTTGGGCAGGTTGATGAAGGCTCCATCCTGGACATAGGAAATACGATTGTTCCCCAGGTGCAAGAGATCCAGGGAGGAGAAATTCCAAAAATCAGAACGGTATATTTTCTGAATCAGATTGCTACTCAGGTAAAGTTTCTTGGCATTCAGTGGCCTTGGAAGAAGTTCAGAAATGTTATTAAATCCTCGCTCTTTGCAGTTGACAGTCAAGCCAAGGTCGTTGATGTGCAAATTACAGGTACACCCAGTAGGACATATAATGGGAATGGGTGGTCTGGTCTGGTAAGGAGCAATGGGAGGTTGGTTTGGACCAGGGTATAAAGCTTGAGATGTGGAGGGTGGCCTTGGTGTTCGCGGCTGTTTGGTGGGCTTGGGCTGTTTATTTGAAGACTTATATTCAACAGAAGAAGCAGTAAAATGAACAGAAGACAACATTGAGGAAGGCTTAGTTGGCCATGCATTCTCCTTGCTTGATGACAAGTGGGGAATCCCCAAACTAGCCTCCACCTCAGAGTCAGACAACAGGGGACAGAGTTCTGTCTTCCTGATTTCTCGCAGGTCCTTTCCATGGAAGTGGAAAGGGGTCTCACAGGTAATGTCTCCCACCAGGGCAGTGTAAGGAATACGTTCTAGCCAGCTCTTCAATTGCACTATCTCACATGTACAGTTCCAGGGATTTTCTTCCAGCTGGAGCTCCATCAGGCTTCTGCCAATGTGGTCTAGCATTCCTCGGTAAAAAAGAACCTTTAACCTGTTTCCACGTAGGTCCAAATGGGTTAAGGAGACAGCCTTAAATAAATTGGTTGGAAGCATGGGGATGAGGTTATCATTTAAAATCAGAACCCTCAATTTACTTAGGTTCCGAAATGCCCCACTCTCAATACGTTTAATGACATTGTAATCTGCCTGCAGATATTCCAGACTTTCCAAGCCAAGGAAGGTGTCATTTCTGAAGATGTCTAGTTTGTTCTCATGTAGATATAACCTCTTCAAAATCTTAAGACCATTGAAAGCTCCTGATTGAATGTCCTGCAATGCATTGTTCCCAAGGTTAATAGACACAGCGTTGTTCAAGTGAAGAAAACTGTTGGTGTACAATTTCCTCATTGAATTCCTTTGCAGATACAGTTTAAAAGGTCTTGACCAGAACTCAGTAATCTGACTAATATTTGTAAATCCTTTACTGTCACAATGTATATGAAAGAGGCTTTCTTTAACTTCACAGTAGCATGGATCAAAGCAAGGCTCATCTATTTCCTCTGAGTCCTCTATCAGGGGAATCGGGGTAGTCCATCCTAGAGCAATTGTGCTTAGAAGAATTATCCACAACATCCTCCCTCTGTGAAGCATCTCAGCTATGGATGGTTTCATCATTCGTAGTTGATTACAAAACTGCAACGGAAATAAAGATGCAGATTTTTAGCCTTTACTCATACGCACTATTCGAATTGACTCCTACATTTGGAGCTTTTTAAGAGTGATACAAACTTTAGTGGTTGCTGAATTGACACTCAAAATGATCTGTCAACATGCTTAATATGTTTTGTATTTAAATTTGGGTGACTCTGAAATATTGTGCCATGCAATGACATTTTCCTGAACCAAGCCATACTTGGTAAAGGGCATATCATACTAACACAAGCAGCCTTCATTACATTTTACAGCAATCAAAGGAATGGTATACAGTGATGCCTTTTAGATATGGGCAGATTCAGTTATATTGGCAGTAATTTGGCCATTACACCTGTTTGCCTGCTAAAACTCACATTGATATCAGAGGTGCCCATTACAAATCTGATTGGAATTCTGATGGGAAATAAATATTCTTTAAATTATAGGTTTCTACTCATAAAAAGACGTAGCACACCACAAAGTTATTAGATTAGAGTGTGATAAAAGTATGAGCCCATTGCCCAATATCAGATGTCGAGATGTATAAGATACTTGGTATCTCAGGAAAACTTGAGATTTTGCTTAAGAGATGATCACAGTGTGCTTAATTATAGTGTATGCTCAGTTTCACACTATACCCCCACCCTCTTTTTCCCAAGCGCAGATTTTTAACATCTCCTTTAGTTAAATAATTTCTACATAGGTGTATCATTTGGCTATTTAAACCCTTTAGGAATGATTAGCTCTTCTAAAGAAGAAGCCCACACAGTAGTCAGAGTTAAGATAATGATATTTAAAGATGCTGAGCCTGGGAGTGTCTGTATTAAAACACTTGCAGGCTTAGTTTGGAATGTGTATCTGTGCCTTCAAATCAACTGAGGAACCCTGTAAAAAGCTGGAATGGCAGGTGGCTGGTTAGAAGACAGTTGGGTAGTTAAAGGCAAGACAAGGGCGGAAACCTTGATTCTTACCTGCTGATAAATGATCTGTCACATGAATTACATTTCAAAGACATCATTCTTTTCAATTCAGAAGAAACAAATACTGTGCACTACTCTAATAATACAGAGCCTTCCTCTGTGGCTCTCTTTCCTTGCTTCATATCATCAGTATATGAAAATGCGTACATAACTAAATTATATTAATGCAGTTTCATTAGATTGCCCTTTCTGAGTCACTGAAATATCAGTCAAAATTGAATAATTATTTTTAATCAATAAAAATAAACCAGAATTTTTAGCATATGTTTTCTCTCCACACGTAAGATACATACATTAAGGAAATATTTTGCCAACCCTCTGAAAACACAATGATACAATTTATAAGGAGAGTGAAAAGAATAAATCTTCACATTCAACTTGCATATAATGTACACAGCTGTAAGGAAAAGGAAGACCCATGAGAAAGCAAAGAGAAACCGCCTCAGGCATGCAATACTCAATTTTTAGAAACAATTAAATGAAGAGAGAGAGAGACAGAAGGCAGATGAAGCTACATTGCAGTATCAGTTAGTCTTCCCTCTCTTATAAAATATTAAAATCTACTTAAGTTCTTTCTTCACCATTTTTAAAATGTTTTTCTTGTTTCAGAGGTCCCTGAGATTTAGGTAAGAAAGGCTCCAGATGTCTTTGACTTACCTATTTCGCAGGAGATTTTTTTTTTTTTAAAGTATTGAACATTGGAAGAAAAAAAAAAAAGCTTGAGTTTAAGGATTCTCTTTCCCTCTCCCTCCCTTCCTTTTGCTGAAGCTGAAGCAAAGGGGGATAGAGGGGGTGGGTGGGGGAGACGAAGAGAAAAAATAAAAGCAGCAAGCTTGAGACGTGCTGGGAATGCAATGGGCCTTTCAATGGGCTTCTTTAGGATGCAGAACTGCCGCTTGGCACACTCAATAGAGGAGGGAGGAGAAGGGGCTGCAGCAGGCTTCCAGCTTCGCTGCCGCCGCCGCCGCCGCCGCCGCCGTGGCTGCTCTCTCTGGGTACCGGCAGCACATCATTGGGCACTGGGAGGAAGGGCGGGTGGGAGGCAGGGAGGAAGGCAGTCTCAATCCCAGTGCAGAATCTCGGACTTCTCTTGAGCTGGCTTTTTTTTTTTTTTTCTTTTAAATATGTGCCGTAACCCTGGATCCGGCTTTCCACGTCACGAAAATGAGCTCCAAGAAGGGAACGCGCTTAGCTTGGGGTCGGGAGCGAGCACTAGGAAGCCCTGACCATACAGAGAGAGTGTGTGTGTGTGTGTGTGTGTGTGTGTGTGTGTGTGTGTGTGTGTTTAAGGGACGAGAAAAGAAGTGGAAGGGTACAGTGTGTGTGTGTGTCTGTGTCGGTGTCTGTGTGTGTGTCTGTGTCTGTGTTTAAGGGACGAGAAAAGAAGTGGAGGGGTCCAGATAACAAATTGTCAAAATAAGAAACAGGGAAGCAGAGGCCAACCTAAGGGAAGCATTCCTTTGGTGGGGAAGGTGGAGGGGGAAGGAGTGTAGGCATTTTTTTCTTATTTTTATTACTATTTTTAACTCTCAAGGAAATCATCTCCTGACTGTTTTGCTCCTCTAGCTTCCAAAGCTCCTCTCCCAAGAGTAGACAGGTTGTAAAGTAAGATTATCCTTCGGAATTATCCTTTTCATAGCACGGACACTCCTCTCCAAAGATGGGGATATAGAAAAATTCAGGTCCCCTAAGAAGAAGAGCTGGATCTAGCTGATTCTGCTTAGGTGTCCCGAATAAGAGCTCAGGCAGCCTGAGTGACTTGGACTGAGTTTCTCCTGCATTTTGCTTCGATCTCTTTGCACCAGGAATCCTTTTGTTGTGCTGCAGCTCAAAGCCTTCGATTTCCCCCTGGATTCAACAGCCATGTGTTTGCTTCCACCTTTTTAAAAACAGAGACAGGCCAACGCAGACCACTTGGTAACAATGGCACATTTCACTTTGTTCTACCGGGAAAGACCTCATGGGGATAGGGGGCAGCATTTCAGGGTTTAGATTTTTGGTCTCCCCAACCTCCCCCCACCCTTTTTTTGGTCCAAATATTTCTCCGTGATATTAGTGGGAGAGGAAGATAGGGAGTCCCGACGGTGGGGGTGGTTGAACGAAGTCGTTGCAGTGAAGAGGGGCCACCAGATCGCAGTTCACACGAACCATCTAAGAAGGCTCTGACTAGAACTGACGGTTCTACAGTCCTACCGACTAGGAGGAGAGGCAGCTTAGTGGGGAAACTGGAGAGAGGCAAGTGTCCAGCAAACGTGTGTAGTTAGCAGGAACTGTAGGGCATCGATCCCCCCCCCCCAACGCCAATCCTGTAACCAACTCCTGGGGAAGGGAGGGACTTTCTGGTCGCTAAAGAACTGGACTGAACCTCAACTGCCCAAGGACTCAAAGTTAGCGGGTAGAGATGGCTTTCCCTTAAAGCGCTTTTTACAAAATCAAATTTTAAAGAAAAAAAACTTATAAATTCTTTACCATTCTAAATGTATGTCACTTAATGCAACATAAACGTTCCTTAAAACTCAGTCATAGAAGATTTGCATCATATTTTGCATTTAAAATGACTGCACAAGTGTCCACCGCTCCAGAGTAGCTAAGATTGGAAATAGCGATCACAGACTTAGGAAGCAGGAAGGCAAGCCTAACACTCCACACCCTTAATGTTCCAGACCCACCCTATTTCTCAGGTCGCAACTGAGCCGACTATCACCGACAGCCTGAACTCAGAACCAGAGCAATCCCATCTCCCTCACCAGCTGCCAATCTACCCCCTCCCCCGCCACACACACACCACCTTTGGTACCCAACGTGCAAAGGCGGTGACTGTTTCACGGATCATATCGGAACCCAAGATTCGATGGAATCGATGGGTAACCGGGAGGCTTCCCAGAGCTTCCCGGTGACGGTAAATGACCATCACTGCAATTGTCCTCTGTTCTCTCCTTAACTACATCCCCTCAAGTTCTTGATTTGGTCCATGTCCTAAAGGCTATTTCACCCTTTTCTTTTTCTTTATCTCAGTATAACGTGTCTAAGTGATAGGAAGAGCTCCAAAAGTTAGGGGATGAAGGGCCCTGAAGCCCCGGTTTCGCCGGCTTCCTGCTGGGAGCGCCGGGCATCATTTGTCCACGGGGAGGACAAGAAGCCCTTTCTCCCCACAGTGCCTCCTTCCTCTCTCCCCCTCCCCTTTGCCCGATCTCCGAGCCCACTAATCTCTCCATATCTAAGATTAAATATTCCAATATGGAAGCGAAAAATCACCCCTAGAACAAATAATTAAAATGCTGCATCATTCATTTTCTGAAGAGGTCTGAGCCTTCCACAGAACCTTTTCTAATCTGCTGTCTCCAGGCAAAACGCACAATGGGTATGTTTATAAATGGAAAATGATTAAAACCTCAAGCCGTTTTCCTTTTACAACACGAGCGAGCGACCACTGGGGGAGGGGCCCTTCGCTCCGACACTTGGCCTATTTGTTGGAGTTACTTACAATTTCCTCCCACAGAAAAGGGGTCCGAAGGTATGTTAGTCTCCAGTACCATTTTTTCTACCATTGTCCTCACAACTAAATGATCCAGTTCAAAAATGCAACAAACCCCGAGCACCTGTGAACGCACAGAAGACTGCGCTGCAAACTCTTATCTGCTCTACCATGCAAATCCTACAAGCGAGAAATACTGGTTTCAATTAGGCAAAGTAGGAGAGGATGGCGGCGAGTACCTATCCTTGCAGAGCGCTCTAGATCTCCGAGATTTGCTTCGAGGGGCTGCCCAGCGGGAGGTGCCAACTCTCTGGGAGGCCGAATTGTATCCATCATGCCGTAGCCTTGCAGTTTCTCTTCTTCAGGCCACCAACTTTCAGTAAGGCCACCAGATCACGCTTGTAATCCTTTTAAGTGTTTCCACCTTGGAGACTTGAAGGGAAATGGTCGCCGCATACCAATGGGAGAGCCGGGCGCTCACCTAGCTTGACGTTGCAGGGACAGCTCAGGACCCCAGTTCTATATGCCTTCGATGGTAGGCAGGCAGAGCGAGTGTCCTAGGACTGGGTTCTTTGACTTAAAATCTCGGTGCTCTCGATTCACTGTCGAGCTTCGCGGTTCCCTAGAGTTCTGGCTCGGTCTCTGGGTTTTTGTTTTTTGTTTTTTTGTTTTTTTCCTTTCCTTCTTTCTTTTTCTTTCTCTTCCTTGCTTCCTGAAAGGTTGTCACTCAGTGCGATCCCTGCCCAAGGCCTCCTTCGATCTGAGGAGATGGGACTAGCCCTTACCTTCTCCCGGTGTCTTTGCTCTTGACCCTTTAGGTAGGTGGGAGTGGGGGTGGGTGGTGTGTAGATGAGAGAAGGGGGTGGGGAGGGGCGGAAGGAGGCAGGAAGGGGGCGACTAGATCCCAGATCCCAGCATTGGCCAGACGGTGAAGCGGGGTGGGGGGGGGGGCGGGGGCAGAGAGAAAAAGAGGATACAAATACAACAGTATGGCTGTACACACCAGATTCGACTTGGATTTGGGAGCTCTCAGGCGAAGCACGAAGGTGAAGCGATCCTGTGGGCAGACAGGGAGCCCCCTGACAGCTCACCATTCAAGCACCCTCACTTCTCGAGCGCGAGAGGGTGGGGGCGGGGAAGGGGACCGCGGAGCGTTTCAGGCCAAGGAGACGCTCGCGGCGGCGGCATCTTTTAAGACTGACCTGCTTTAAAAGTGCCACTTTAATGGCCTAGGAAATAACTAAAATCGGATTACACGTTACTTACCTACGCCGGCACCCAAGCTGGGAGCTCCAGATCGGGTGTTAGGAGTCAGTCTACGAGAACGCCGGGCTGGAACCCTAATGCAAATCCATCAGCCGCTGCCCCCAAGTCGCGCACGCAGGCAGCGGCGCTCGGGAGCCCCCAGATCAGCCCATCGCCGGAGTCTCCGCCAGCTTGTGCCCCCTCCCCCCGCACCCCCGGCCCCTCCTCCGCGCCAACTGTGTAAATCAGCCGCCGCAGTCCTCTCGCCGCGCATCGCAGGCAAATCCCTGCTTAGGAAGCAAGTGATCTCTCTCTCTCTCTCTCTCTCTCTCTCCCTCTCTCCCTCTCTCCCCCATTCTCTTTCTCTCCTCTCATTCTCCTCTCCCCTCATTCTCTCTCTCATCTTATTCTCCCCCCCGCCCCCGCCATCGGTCACAATCTGGCAGCTCTACAAAGAGAAGCCCTGTAAAATTGAGTGGCAGGAAGTCAGCATTCTGTATCTGGATTGATTTTAACTTTTATTTGCAAACGAGGGGTGGCTGTTTGGAAAATGACAGGCCAGGCCCGAGGGGTTTGGGCGGGGTCATCAAATTAAGAGCATCTAAGCTGTATTGATGTGCGGTATCGCTAAACGCCTCCTAGAAGCTGTTTCCGAGTGATTTGCAGTGTCCCCCCGCCCCCACCCCGCTTCATGATACATAGGTGACATTTTGGAAGTACACAGATTTCCTCATCTGTTTACACTCACGAAGAGGGAGGAAAATAAAACTAGAGTGAGGGGAGGTGTGAGGGGCATTTGCTGGGGAGATGCTGGATACCATTTCGTGACAAATTAAATGAGGACACTTGAGCAATTATTGCACCTATGTGAAAGTATTATTACAACATTATATACCCACTGGAGGCGACCATTACCCCCACTGCAGTCTTACTAATGCAGTCATTTAATGCTCCATTCAATCTGCAGTGTAAACCAACGCAGTTCTTTTTAATAGATCCCTTTCATCAGCGACTGTGTTGGAGAAAGGACAATCTCCCACTAACTTCCAAACTGAATAAGAAGTAGTCCTAGGAATCATCTTTGTATCTCTTGCCATTCCTAACAGAAGTGAATGGAATAAATTGTCCAAGACAAGCAAAGTTGTGTAGCTAGTATCACGTAGACCTAAACTGACCTCAACCCTATTTGCAAAAGTTCTCAAAGGAGCTAACTCAACCCTTACAAAGAGTACTCCCTTTTAAATGTGAAAATCTTTGAGAAACAGACCTGGAGGTATGATTTTAGCCTTTATTTAATGGATTTTCTGTATACTGTGTTACACCATTGTTACTCTGTGAGATAGATATTATACCACAAGTCTAGTGTCTGTATTACCTTTATTAAAAGAGAGAAGATGGAACTGGTCATAGTGAAAACCAGGGGCCTGTGGAATTCCTTTGGATTTTGTACATAGATTAGGCAGATTCATCATGGCAACTGTGCTGGTTGTGCATAAAGTGACTTTAGATTGCTTTTTAAACATCATGTGTCACTTTGTTCTTCACAGTAGTGTTCTTTAAGATTATTTAGATTAATAGGGTATCTACAGCAGCCTAGAAAGTGGTGAAAGCAACATGATAAAACATACGCTTTTATTTATTTTTAATTTTTTTTAAGATTTTATT
The DNA here is from genome assembly GCF_017311325.1 of Ursus maritimus. Lineage (NCBI taxonomy): Eukaryota > Metazoa > Chordata > Mammalia > Carnivora > Ursidae > Ursus > Ursus maritimus. The sequence goes on along the minus strand of NW_024424453.1, from coordinate 1,681,099 downwards.
TATTTATTTGTCAGAGAGAGAGAATAAGCAGGGGGAGTAGCAGGCTCCCTGCCGAGCAAGGAGCCCAATGCGGACTCCATCCCAGGACCCAGGGATCATGACCTGAGCCGAAGGCAGACGCTTAGCCGACTGAGCCACCCAGTCATCCCTTATTTTTATTTATTTTTAAAGATTTTATTTATCTATTTTTAGAAAGAGATAGAGGAAGTGTGAGTTCGGAGTGGGGGGAGCAGAGGGAGAGGGAGAGAGAGAATCTCAAGCAGAGTCTATGTGGAGTCAGAAGCAGGGCTCCATCTCACGACCCTGAGATCATGACTTCAGCCGAAATCAAAGGTTGGTTGCTTAACAGACTGAGCGCCCCAGGAGCCCCCCCCCCCATACTTTTTAAATATTGTTTTTCAGATCTACTGGCACACATTTCAAACCCTCCTCAATATTTTCTTGGATAGTAAATGCTTCCACGTGAAGCATATGTGAAGACATGGAAAAGAAAAGAAAAGATTTGTCTTGGGTTTTTCACTTACAAGGTCTCCAAATTGAGTTTTAAAAAGGTATATCCAGGAAAGGTTGTGAAAAAGGTCCATCCCTATAACAAATCAGTCTGATTTAGGAGAGACTGAGCTATATCAGTAGGCTGATGAGTCATAGAGATGTTTCTGGCCTTTTCAGGTGGTTGCTCAATTCGAGGAGAATCACTCCTGAGTACACCATATTCTATGTGGGCAAGTGTGAAATCACACACATGCCCCTGAACCTCAAGGCTGGAGGATATCAGAGTAACCCTGAAAGAAATCAGGCAACATCATTCCTAAAATAGCTGAATCTCTTTAACTTTTTGGAGCTTTTTTCATTTTATTTGATTTTCAAGGTTATTTGTTGATAAGAGAACTCTGAATGTGTTAATATATTTACTCTGAGCAGATTTTGTTATGGTCTGATGGTACTGGGGAGCAACAGAAGATTGAATAGCTAGGATGGGTTGTTAGTGTTCAAAGTGAGTACTTCCAACATAAATATTTCAGGTTGGATAAAAATGCTGTGGGTTAAGTGATTGTGATGATCCTTTGAGGGATTCTTTGTTGTGACTTTTTAGTGCATTCTGCAAATGTATTTATTTACATGCCATAGTTTTATTTTAATCAGACAATTTATATTGCAAAAAGGAAGAACTGTCATGAAAAAACTGTGTTCATTATTGATGCATGATGCATAAAAGGAAAACATAGTAATAACATACAGAATATAATTAAATATGTTTATATTGCTGATTGACAAATATATATATATATACTAGCATAGATTTTACTCACTCTGATTTAAATAAAATAAATACATTTTTGAAAGATGTGGTACTAATTAAGGTAATGCTAGAGAGTTTCTTTTATAATGGAGCATTCACCCAAGAAAGCTCTAAACTCTGCAGTAATTTATGATTACATACAGCATACCTAAGTCACCGATATTTTGTATTCATCTGTTTTTGCTCAAGCATTCATGAAGCCTCTCTCTCTTTCTCTCTCTCCTTTTTTTTTTTTTTTTTTTTTTCCGTTCCAAATAATTTTCAGGCTGACAAACTACATGCTGGATAATTATCAAAAAGCTAATTGTATCTTCATTTGAGCAACTTCTGATACCACCTTTGAAACTATTGAAAATATAGTTACACAGTTTTGTAAATGCAAATTTAGTCTGCAAAACATTAAGGAAATAAAAACATGATAAAACAGAAATTAAATATTAACATTTATTGAAAGAATTCAAAGGATTGAACAATTCAGACTGTTTATTTGTGTATATCTTCCTATAACTCCACAGAGAAACATGTTTGAAAGGTTTTATATTTTGTAGAAGTTCCAAAGCCATTGGTAACTTTGTTTTTTCAAAAGCATTTTGTAAAATTTAGTTAATCAACATATTTGTGGGTGATACCTGCATTATCATTACAACTAACAAGCTATACATATAGAGAAGTAGTTACAAGATATTCAATTATACATTGATCTTTCCTATTTTCTTTTACTAAAACATTTAGAAGCACTTTGTAAGCTTCCACCTAATGAAACCTTAGGTTATCTTTGAAGTAAACATGTGTTTTAATCTCAAAGATTAAGTGAACTATTTTAGAACTCCCAGAGTTTATCTAGTATGAACAAAGTTTCCAAATTTTAATTTGTAGTCTGGATTAAGCCTAGAAGTTATTGTTTCCTTTATAAGTGATTTTCTAAAATTATTTGAAATTAATAGATTGTAGATATTAAGGTTAAAACTACTGAGGAAAAAATCTTCAAAGATCAAGATAAGGGGAAATTAATCAAATATATTTGTTGAAATAAATTAGACTGTTGAATAATACATCAGGAAATAATGAATTGGTATTGTAAGTAGTGGAAAGAGGTAAATCACATAAGTTTTAGCAGTGAAGGAAGTTTTTCCTTTTTATTATATGGTGAGAAAAGAGAATGAGAATAATTTTATAACCTCATGGAATCTCAGAATTAAGAGGAACTGGAAAGGTTATCAAGTCTGACCAATTATGTGATATTCAAATCCCTATCTTACTATCCTTTGCCAAACTGTTGTACAGACTATGGCTTAATGTTGCCTGTGATGTGGAGCTTGGTACATTTCAGGGCAGCTGATTTTGTTTGGGGACAAATCTAATTGGTAGAACAAATTTTAAGCAAACTTAAACAAATGTTTTCTTTATTTCCCATTAAGTAGTCTTAGTTACTCCCTTGAGGATATGTTTAAAATTCTAAGGTAATGAACTTTCTACCTATTTGAGTTAAGTTTATATTCATGCAGAGAAACTCACCTGTCAGGTAGAAATGTAGAACTAATCTTCAAGAGATGAGTGAGGGCTAGAGAAGGAATCATTTAAATTGTGAAGATAATTGAAACTATAGACTTTGTGGTAACTACTAAAGTGACGAAATGTTAAAGGGCGTGATAATGCTTGAAAGTTAATTATGAAATACTTAAAATATTTTAACTACTTTTCATGGAAATCCCTTTGGAACCACATTTGGGTTCCTCTTAGTCTGCTAATTTAAAATTAACTACAGCATCGTAGACGAATAGTATTGGCATCAGCTAACAAGGCCAGCAAGCCTAAACAATATCTATAGATATTTATAAGTCAAATCAAATTTCCTCTGGTCCGAATTTTTGAAAGCTATTTGAGAACAGGAATATGAAATAACTATTTTTAAATGAGGCTGATTTCAGTAAAAAGCCTGATAAAAAATTCGTTCCCACCAACTATGGGACGAGATAAAGGCTTAATATGATAGGGTGCTAGAAACCACAGATAATGGAAATATTATGTACAACTTCGCATTTTAAGAATAGAACAAGAGTGTTACGAAACACTGAATGTTAACAATTCTTAAAGTGATTTAAATCCAAAAAAATAAAGTTTCTCTGAATTTGGCTGCCTCCCCTGTATCACTCTGTTGAGTTACTTAAGCATATAGCTTCTTTTAGCTTTTTATGTTCTATCTAAATCTCCTTGCACATTTTTATGTTGTTAATGTTTAGTGATTCCCTTATCTATAACTCTGTCTTTTGCATATTAAAATCGATGTTGTGTGTGTGTGTGTGTGTGTGTGTGTGTGTGCGTGCACGTCCCTGGGCATGTGTTTTCACATTTGGGCATTTAAAGATAAATATATGATTCCACGGGTGCCAATATTTTTCCTTTCACATCCAACAAAATACTCTTCTTTAACAGATGCATAGTCTGAATTTTATTTTCTCTAATGGTAATGTTTTTAAGAATTTTGTGAATGGGAAAATGTTTATTACAAATGTTATTTTTAGCAAATATTTTAAATAAAAAGAATAAAGTAATAAACATGTGGCACAACTAAGATACTATTCACCCACCATTTTTTAATGATGGCAAAATTATAAAATAATGTAGAACCTATAATGCTATTAATTTACCCCATCCAAAAAAGAAAAATTACCTTATAGAAATATGACCAAAAATATAAATAAAAGATAAAGAGTATTTGCTTATTTGGGCATGCATTTTAATGAACCCTAAATATTTTTAAAGGATAGTCTGACCTAAAACTAGTTTGTTTGTTTTTAATTTCTTGTACTAGTTAGATATATTCATTAAAAGTGTAGTGGCAAAATGTCTCATGTTACTAAGATAGTGACAGAGTGTTTGCTAACTTCCCTCCTCTGCCCATTTTGAAACACTTTATGGTTGATTTTGTAATATTTCATTGGAAATGCCATAAAAAAGTAGCCAAAAAGTATTTACACATATAAAAATGATACATATGCATGTGTTTCTCTGTATGTGTGTGAGTTGGTAGGATATGAAATTAAAAATTAATGGATTCTTTATAAAATCTTTGAATTGTTTTGTCTCAAATTGTTTTGTCTCTAAAAGGAGAGGCATACCTACTTTCAAAGACTCATAGAATGACAAAATAGTTATCCTTAGATATAAAAATTGAATTATATTTATTTAATTGATATTGGATGAGAATATTCATTGAGTTAGAAACTCTTGAAACATTTATGTCACAAAGGATCAGATAGATTATCTTTGGGAACTGACCTTTTTGTATGGGTTTAAGCCAGTGCCCTGGAAAAATAATTCTGTTCAACAATTTAACAGTCTGACATCAACTCCCCAATGTGCAAGCACTTTCTATGATTTATAAAAAAGGTAACATGTTTTTAAAATTCTACTACCTTTTAGCTTGTAAGCCAAAATATATAAAAAGCCAAAATACCCAAGTCTTGAATATGTTTAACATTCATTAGAATCTTTGGCAATCTGGTTTAAGAAAAGGGGGGGGGGTGTTAAAATAGGGATTTGCAGTGTTATCTCATGGAAATTCAAGGACTGAAACAAGTACAGCCAGACCTCATGGGAAACATAATCGGAAATTAGGCCACACTTTGTATCACTCAGGGTCCACATGGTCTCCCTGTCACCTCCCTCACTCCCCATCTGTTCTCTACAGCAGCAAGAATGATTTTTAAAAATGTAAGGCTGATATTATCTTTTAGTAACCCTCTGGTGGCTTCCCATCTCTCTGGGTAAAAGCCGGTATTCTGACACAGGTTCACAAGCCCTATGTAATCTTGTTGCTCACTCCATATCTGCCTTCACACCCTACTGCTTACTTTCTTGCTCTCACTGTAGCAGGCATATTCCCCCTCTTGCTTTTCCTTTGACTCACCAAGCACACACCTATTTCAGAGCCTTTGCATCTGCTGGGCACTCTGTGCAGTATACCCTTTCCACAGTTATCACCAGGGCTGGCTGGCATCTTCACTGCATTCAGGTTTCTATTCAAAGGACATAATCAAGTATGCATCCCTGACCATGCTACCCCAAGTAGCAGTTCCCTGATTACTTCTTAACTTCATGGCCTGCTTTATTTTTATTCCCACGGTTTTCTCTCCTAATGAAATATAATTTATATGCTTGTGCATTTTTACTGTCTATCTCCCACTACGGGAATAAGTTTCATGAGAACAGGCAGTTTGTTTTATTCATTGCGGTATTCCTGGCACCTAGAACAGTGGCCCGTACATAATAGGAACTCCATACGAATGTATTAGAGGAATTGAATGAATGAATGTTCTCTCTAATCTCGACTACTTTTTGTGTCTGCACCATTTTTTTTCCCCTTCTGCTAAGCCGCTTTCTCTGCATCGACTAGCACACAGCTCATAATTGCTACATGGCCTTTCAGCTGCAGTATTCTCCACCAATTGGTAACTTCTCTCTTTATCTTTAGTTCAAATTCCTGAAAATTTAATTGTACAGGCTTATTTTTTCCAGTAAGGCCACATAGGCCATAAGTTTCTGGCCAGTGTGTGGATATATTCTTTTTGGTCAGGTATATATTCCTGGTCTAATAAGGCTGGGCCAGTTCACATGTATGATTAGGTTGAGGGGCTGTGGACAGGCAGCCAGGCAACACAAACATGTCTAGTACATAAAGCCACCATCACCAGATTGGCACCTGTGCTCTCCATTATCCCAAGTCCTGCTCAAGTCCTGACATCACTCCTCAGTTCAGTGCATCAAACGTCTGCCTCCCTGATAAAATGACTTCTCTGTTTTTTCTTTGTTATTTCTTTGTTAGATATAACAATGCTTCTATAAAACTTCTATAATAAATATATCTATATCTCTTCCTTGATCCTGAAGGCAACAAAATGCCCTGGCACTCTTATTCGCCCCAGGCTGTTCCCCTTATGCTTTTGAATGGTAAGCAAGAAATCCCATGTGCCTGTATAGAGATCCTGTTATGGACACATCCTAAGGTGACCCCCAATGTGTCACATCCTTGTGTTATCTCATCTTCATAGTTTAGTGTGGATGGAACCCATGACTTCTTTTTATCCAGTAGAAAATGGCAAAGGTTTAGGGATTTTGCAGATGTAGAGTTCCAAATCAGTGATTTTGAGTTAATTGGAAGGGAGATTGTTCTAGGTCAGCTTGACTTAATCAGGTGCATGTCCTTAAAAGAGAGATCAGTTCCCTCCCTAAAATGAAGACATGTTCTCCTGGTGGTCTTGAAGAATCCAAGGAAATGAATTCTTCCAACAACATGGTTACATTTGGAAACACATTCTTCCCCAACCAAGTCTCCAGATAAGAACACATTCCAGTTGCTTTGGGATGGGCATGCCGCTGGCTGGACTGCATCTTCTGGCAGCCACGCAGGCTCAGTTTTTGTCTGGGCCGCTGCCATTTGTCTGCAGCATCGCGACGGCAGGAGCAGGAGGGTTCTGACAACAAAGCAGGGAGTAGACTCCTGATGGGCCTCAGTTTCAGCCGCGCTACCATAGCCATGGTCCCAATCAAGGTGTGAGATGCCATCCCTTCAGTGGTGGTTTTTGAAGGGGAGCCTGGAACCAGGTGAACCTGGCAGAGCTGTTCAAGGGCAAGAAGGGAGTGCCGTTTGGAATCCCTGGGGCCTTTACCCCAGGCTGTTCCAAGACCCACTTGTCAGGGTTTGTGGAGCAGGCTGAGGCTCTGAAGGCCAAGGGTTTCAGGTAGTAGCATGTCTGAGTGCTGATGTTTTTGCGACTGAAGTGTGGGGACCAGCTCACAACTCAGGAGGCAAGGTTAGGCTCTTGGCTGACTCCACTGGGACCTTTGGGAAGGAAACAGATTTGTTACTAGGTGATTCATTGGTGTCTATCTTTGGAAATCGCCAGCTCAAGAGGTTCTCCATAGTGGTAGAGGATGGCATAGTGAAGTCCCTGAATGTGGAGCTGGAGGGTATAGGCTTAGCCTGTAGCCTGGCCCCCAACATCATCTTGCAGCCCTGAGGCCCTGGGCCGAGACATACTGCTTCTACCCTTTTCTGTTTCACCTGCCCAACCCTGGATGGAGGGCCCCAGTCCAACGTCAACAGGGGCCACCCAATGAAAGTCTTGACCAAATTTCTGCAATAAACATTTCTGGTTCACATTTTCTAAAAAAAAAAAAAAGGAGAAAAGAAAAAGGAAGGAGGGAAGGAAGGAAGGAAGGAAGGAAGGAAGGAAGGAAGGAAGGAAAGAAAGAAAGAAAGAAAGAAAGAAAGAAAGAAAGAGAAAGAAAGAGAGAGAGAGAAAGAAAGAAAGAAAAAAAGAAAGAAAGAAAGAAAGAAAGAAAGAAAGAAAGAAAGAAAGAAAAGAAAGAAAAGGGAGAAAGAAAAGAAAGAAAAGAAAAGAAAGAAAAGGGAGAAAGAAAAAAAGGAAAGAAAAGAAAAGAAAAGAAAAAAAGAAAACAGCCCAATTGCTACCTAAATTGTAGCCTTGTGAGACTGAGCAAGCAGGTGACTTACCTAAGCGATGCCTGAACTGCTGACATACAGGAAGATGAGATAATGAAGGTGCTTTGTTCTAATCCGCTAAGGTTGTGGCAATTTGTTAACTAGCAAGAGAATACAAACATAGATCCTTTATCCTGGTTTACAGTAAAAGACAAATGATAGAGTCCCGATGTTATTTTAGTTCCCTAGGCCTCATGTGGGACTTTGACTTGAACTTTTTTGCTTTGAGTTTTACATGATAAATTATGGAAATAGAAAGAATTTACTTTACTTCCTTATTTACTTCCAAGAATACTCTTTTTGGGGGATATACTCTTTTTTAAAAATATTTTCTCTTGTCTCAGTGTCTTAAGACTAGCTTTAGACCTTCTTTTAGGGGACAACACATGGCCATCATGCTTTTCCTCCTGCCCTAGCCACATAATCGTCTCTTTTGCATGTAGGATCAACTCCTATCATTTTCAGCTTTTTTATTCTGGAGGGGCATAGACACAGTGTCTTTGGCTATGAAATTTACATGTCTGCTTCTCCCATTAAAGTCTCACTTTCTTTTCTTGTTTATGCATGCAAATATTTTATTTTTCATTTAAAATCATTCTATAAATTCTGGGAAGTTTTTACTTAAAGAATGATTTTGTAAGGTCAAAACATTTATAAATGGTGGGAAAAATTATCCCCTGATTTATCTGTTTGTTACATCTAAATGTTCATATATCACATTTTACTTTATAAAAATTGGACATATCTGTGTTTGGTCAGTGTTTAATACCTTATTATTTGTAATTTCCCAAACCCTATTTATTCTGCTTGAAATCTTAAACTATATATTTGAATATGTTGCCTTTCTAAGAAGTTCTATACAACCGTAACCACAGTGCAGCATGTGAGTCATATAATTTAGGCGTCAGTTAGTTAGCTAATATGTTTTCATATTCCAGAGTGCTAGGAGTTGAGGGTATAAAGACATAGAAATAAAGAGTTAATACTCTTTTTAATCTCTTCACCACATAAATTTTTAGAGATTTTACAAACTCACAAAAATTATAGTTTGAATATTTGGTACATACTATATTTAAAAGAAAAATCTTACTTTTCTTTAGAAAATAGTTGATACACGTTTGGAAAGTTAAGCTATTTATCAAACACATGGAAATAAACAATTGAGATGAAATATTGATGAAATATTTTTTCTATGTCTATCCTGCCAGAAATTCTCAAACACTGATTTGAAATTGAAGTGATCAAGAATTTTTGTTTCCCAAAAGTGCCCCCACATAGAATATAATGAAGTTCTGGTCCACAATTGCCTGGAAAAATACACAATCACTATAGATGGGTCCTTTATTAAATAGTTTCAAAGTCAAATTTTAATTTTAATGGAGAGGTGAAATTCCAACTTTCTGCATGGTGGAAGTAGGAACGAGGTAGAGTGGGGGATGGGGATAGCAATCACATTCATTTTGATCTGTAGGGAATAACGAAACATTCAATAATCACATTTCTAAATGCATATCACAGTAGATAAGCCTTCAAGTGCTCTATTCAATTAATTAATTAAGCTTATATCTCATTCAGGTATACAAATTATCCTCTTTAAAGGAAAGAAGCTTAGGGGGAGATATTTAGAGGGAAATTAATTCAAGGAGCTTTTGTTGAAATATTTAAGTCCTATGAACACCTTATCAAATGAACTACAACCAAAACTGTTTTTTCTTGTTATCATACTCAAGTCAGTGTAATGCACTGATAAGGAGCACACTAAACATTTCCAGAAGTAGGGTTTGTAATTTTTTAAAGCGGCAGAGCATGTTTAACACACGTGCATTGTGTTAGTTCAGAGGCATATATTTCTCTTTGGAATGCTGCCTTTTTGTTATATATCAAGATCCCAGAAACTTCTGATAGTGTCCAGTGTTAATTATTTTCCTTTGAGATGAGTCAAAAAGAAACAAAAATAATTTGCCATCTCTTGTTATTTGTTATAGAAATGAGATCACAGTTTTTACTTTATTGTTAAGTATGAAAGAAATAGAACATTCATAGGCAACAAAATTAAGCTTTCTAGCATTTTGCCTTTTTAAAAAAAATATGCATAGGCAAGTGTCAATAAAACAGTATGCTTATTTAACAAAGAATTTGCTGACATTCTTGTTCCACCTAGTCGTTCAAAGTTTGCTGCAGCTGCCTCGAGGCGCCTCCAGGTGGCGTCCTGGTGCCCGTTCTCTCCGCCCAGCGGCCGACCAGTTGCCGGCTGGTGGGGAGAATGAGCTCGGAGCGGCGGGGCTTCACCCAGAGCGGCTCAGAGGCGGGTTGCTGAAGGACTCGGGGAGCTGCAACAGGGCATCACTCACTGTCCAAGTATTTCCATTTATGAGCGCAGAAGGAAGAACTTAAGCGGGCGGCAGTTGGAGAGTCAATTGCTTTGTAGTGTTTAAAAGCAGCACGGATCGTGGGCCGCTGAGCTGGTACGTGCGAGAGCAACTACTGAATTGGAACTGTGCTGGGTAGGAGCCCATCTCCTCATTCTTTGTGTACCAAACGTTCTGTGTCCTGAATCTGTGCCTATGTGTGTACTCTCACTTCATTTTCACCTGGGTCATGGGGGTTTGAGGTCGCAATCCTTCATTTTCCAACATGATATAATAAAAGCTTTGCAGAACATTGTCTATTGATAGAAATATGATCTGACTAATGGTGTAAAGAAACACATGATAATGGCACCAAAATACTTTTATGTTTCTTTGTTAGAGAAGAAAAAGAAGAAAGTAAACCTAAACCATATTACCATGTGGTTTTACCAGATATGACTTTTAAAAGACAATGGAAAACAATGTATGTTCAACTCGGTGGACTAGCTATTAAATCACTCTTACCTAACTATAGGTGTAGACATAAACACACCTGTAAAATATGAATGATTTTCAAATCTGTGTGCTAGAAAAAATATTGTGTAGCTCTGAAAATACTGATGATGAAAAATACATATCTTGTGTATGCCATGCGAACATGTGTTGTGTAGACAATAACGTATATGTCACCGACATGCAGAATTATTGCAGTTATAAAAGTGCATGTGTTGCATATGGTTAGATTTTCACAACTTCACACACAATATTTCTATATGGATAACTTAGTGTGAAGATCATCTATTGCTAAAAAAATAAATCTGAATTTAAAGAATGTTTAATTCTTTGAGTTGTTTCAGTGTTACATTTTAAATTTCCCAAGTTTCATTCAGTTGTGCATTTAATTTGTGCTTTTAAATTCTGAGGAAAAGTTTGGTTCTTATATTTTGAACATAAAATATTGGCTGAAGTGATTATATGGAAATCGAGTACATAGATATATAAATCTCCATTCCCTGGACTTGAGGTTACTATAGCTGGAATGCACAAGACCTCTGAAAACATGGAAGTTCTGACAGGGGTTTATATGAGAAAGTAGTCAGCCGAGTAACAGACCCAAAAGTTCAGAACTACATTGGAAATTACAGACGCTGAGGCTTTACCCTTAGTATTATTACTCTAAAACTAGTGTTAGGCTACTTATAAACTTGTATGTATTCCTTTGTAACAGATTTGTACGTGACTCAGATACTGAATTTTATGATCTGCCATTGCACATGGCAAATATAACACAATTCAACATAAGAAATGTGAATTGAGACCTAACTGTTTAAGATAGTAGGCCAAATAAAGCCTGAGATACCAAGAAAGGTTAGAAACAGTCCCTGCCCTCAAAAAGGTGCCACTCAAATGACTAGGATGTGCATTTTTATGAATGTGTATATATAGTAAAATACAAATCAAAATAAGTGCTATTAGAGAGATGCAAGCCCAAGGTGGATAGCATTTAAGTGGAGGGAGAAATCTGACTTAAGGAATTTGTATTATAAGGTACTCCTCTCAAGGGGTGGGTGGAAAGATCAATTTTGGTGAGTAAAGATAATGTCCAGTCAGGAATTTTTAGTTTGTGTTGGGTACTGCTTTCTTCATCGAACTCGGAAGTGAGCAGTAGGAGCTAATATTGTACAGGGTGTGTGGTGGAGTGGAGGGGGCAGTATTAGAGATGGCCTTGAACATCAGGCTCAACATTTTGGGTTTTCATCATAAATTCATCCCCAGTGCCACTAACAACAAAGACATCAAGTACTCTTTTAGAAATATCGAGTGTTGTGCATAATAGCAAGAACCATTATGAGGCTTTACAATAACTTTATGATTTACTTATTGTATATCTACCATATTAAAATATAAGTTCCAAGACATGGAAATCTTTTTCATTATTATATCCACAGAACCTAGAAATTTCTTGGAAAAAAGTATTTATCTACTGTACGAATGAATGAATGGTAAAATGGGGATAAGGCCAGGATTCTGTATTATTTACATTTAGTTTTCCTACTACTCATTAATGATTACCATCCTCAAACTTTACCAGCTCTTTTGAACTATTGTTCCAGCTGATTTCCCCTTATGCCTCAGGTAATGAAAAGCAAGTTCCCTAGAATAGCCACTATTGATGTTTAATCTTACTCTGTTTTTAACCTCTTACATGAATAGTCTTCTCTTCACATTTTTAAAGGGATTACTAGGATAATTATAAACTGTGTAAATATTCAGGCAGAATTCACCAGCTTGTTTTCATATCTCTACAGTAGAAATATAGTGGGTATATAACACATATTAAGCAAATAAATTCAGGGAAACAGTTGAAGAGTTTGAGGAATGTCTTTGCAGCCTGTAGTATGTATATACCTTCTTATGTGAATGCCTCCAGTATCTGGTAGTCTGCAACTTAGTACAGGTCAAACCCTCTACAGCCTCTTTAAATTTCCCGGGGGGTGGGGGGGTGCAGAGTTATCACTTAGGAGATCATTAGCTCTTTGTTTCCATAGTTTTAGGAGGTGCTGAGGTAGCATGCTTGGGGTCCCAGCCCCTACACATGGAGGTAGTCCTTTTTTCTATCCCTGTGTAATGATATCTATAGCTTTTATGGGCAGTGACCGGCACATGTGAAGAAATTAGTGAAGAAATTTTTTTTTTTTGTCATTTGAAAGGATGATACTAATTGAAAATAAATAGACATTTTAGAGAAACTTATAAATGTGGTTCACTCAACTAAATTATAAATGAATGTATAGTGTCATACAAATAAAAAAGCCAAGTAAACAGTGTCCTTGAACCACCAACATTAAAAAATAAACACCTGGAGTTTCCTCTTTTGCCCAAGAGAGCCCTTTCTTCTGTGAGGATGACTTATATACCGTAATTTACTTTTATATGAGTCACTTAAAAATATGAAAGGATAGAATTTCTCAGTTTAAAAATATATGTTCATGGGGTTTATATGGGTTAATTAAACTAAAAATGCAGGATTTGATTCACTTTGAGGTAATGAGCACAGAGTCAGGCTTTTTCTCTTATCCGTGTCAGTATGGGAAATTTTCACACCAGTCTTGGTCTCCATCCTGTTGGATATGCTGTTAACGCTTTATTTTTAGCGTATGTGAGGAGATGGTAATATATAGTAACCCAGGATTTTTACCTTATTCTAAGCCCTAGAGCATGGCTTGGCCTGGAGACTAATGGAGTAAGGGAAGCATATCTTGTTCAAATAAAGCTGGATATTCAGTTTCAGAGAAATATACTGCAGTGTGTACTGCAGGTTTCCCCCCTAGTGGATGACTTAAAGCTGTTGTGTTCCTTATAACAATTGAAATAGATTTTTCTTCATATAGTGGAACTAGTTTGGCAAGATTCTTTGTTTTTTAAAACTTTGTTTCAAGAGAACGTGTAAGTTTCTTTAAATGATCATTTTGAAAGACACAAATACGGTGCCTTGGAAAATATACCAGGGGCTTTTTCTTTATTCTTTTGAAGGCTAGGCTTTCAAAAATACACAAGTACAAAATATAGACAATGATGAAAATATTCTACTACTGGATTCCATATTATACTCCTTTTTCTTCACATAGAGAGAAGTTTTCTTCTTCCTCGGGTGTCCTGATGTCTCTACTTTCTACAGTCAGGGTCACTGAGTTAGTTTAACGTGATGTGTTTGGCCTTTCCAACCCAAATGTAAACTCCTTAAAGGAAAGAAACTGTTTCCATGCTTCTTTTGAATCTTCCTATTAAACTAAACATACTGCCAGCCACAAACAGCACTGAAGTTTGGTTTCTGACAATTAAATAAAGATTAAATTCTTACTTTTTTTCCCTCACAAATTCAAATTAGTAGATTCAGACATATAGCAGTGACTTCTAAGGGGCAAAATGGAAGTCTTTCTAAAAGCTCTGTGTACTGAAAATGACATGCCACAGCAGAAAGGGGAAGTTGCTTCTCTTTAAATCAGGTGTCTGAAATGAGATTTTTAAAAATAATATTTGAAATACAGAGATATCTGTAAAGGCACAAACCTTGCCTTCACTTGGCAAAGCTATTTACATCTGGAAGACATACCTTCTGGCATACCTGTGTCTCTGGGGTGTTGTGTAACTGCAGGTGGATTATTCCAAAGTCAGAACTGCTGAAAGTTAGGGCAAATTGGAAGTGTTCCTAGCAGCAAGAATTAACCTTAAGGAACCTTAGGGCACTGACATGCTTTAAAGTTGTTCCTGGAAAAAAAAATCACGTATTTTTTATAATGAGTACATTTACGAGCATACAACAACCTGCTACCGAGATGAATAAAAATGAGTTAGTAGCAGCAAACTTCTGTTTTAGCAAGTGCTAGAGGAAAATAATAAAGGATCTGTAGCTGTATTGTGAACAGGAGTGAAGAACGTTTCTTGTATCTCTGGACCAAAGGCTAACAGAAGAGCTCTTGGTTACTAAGATGTATTCTTTTCTGGTCTCAGGCTCATTAACGATGGAAGTGGGAGGGAGACGGTATAAAGCGGCAGCTGCAGCTGTGGGCACTCAGATCATTTGTCACCTGGCATGAAGTTAGCGTTGGCAGCTCCAGAGTTCCAGCACAGAACACCAGGGAGCAAATGCCAACTGATTGTTGCTCCTCACCAGCTTATGGGCTAACTCTGACTCATTCTTCAGATCTCTGCTGAAGTGTTGCTTCCTCCAGGTAGCTTTGCCTGACCCCACAAGATACACTTAGCACCTTTTTCTCTGCTATTACAACCTCATATTCTCATCCATGCCACCATACTTACCACTTGGAGACCTGCCTGCTCTCCTCACTAGACTGAAGGCAACAGCTGAGTCCTGTCCAATATTGTTCGGTTTCTGTGTCTGGCTTACAATAGGTTTGTGACCGTATATGAACATTGTCTGTTGCATAATGATTTCACGGATATGTAAGGGCTTTAAGCGTCAGTGAAAGTTGCGTTTGACTCCTGGCACACATAACGTGAGAGGTAACTTAAACCCTCGGTCCCAGTGCCCTCATCAACTGTCTGAGGCAGTTATATACCTGTTCCTTAAACATGGTTGTTAAGGTTAAAAATAATACCTATTATTATTATTACTATTGTATTGTGATTTCTTCTCAGGGGCTTTCCAAATATCAGCTGAGTTAATCTTCAAAATAAAAATGCCTTATCAAATCGGTACCGTTATCATTCTATTCTATATAGAAAATAGAAGCACAGAAAGGTTATTTGCCCAAGGCCACAGAGGGAAGAATAATGAAAATGGAAGATCTAGAACAGTGCCCAGGAGAGAGTAGTCTTGTACTAAATGTTGGGATGGGGGCACTACAGTTTTCTTTGGGAAAGGCTGATGTCTGTGTAAGTGAGAAACTACCCCACACAGTTAAGAACAGTTTGTTCCCTGATTTTAGAGCCTTCTGTTGCAGATATTGTATTTGTAGAATTCTCATGGAAGCCAAATATGGTGAGAGAAACTTATAATGTGTGTAATCTGAGAGGATCTTTATCTTTCTTTGAGCATCTTATAGTGTTGGATATAACAGAAATTAAAGAAACCCTTGTAAGAAATATATTCTCATTACAACCTTAAGGTAAAAAGAAGCAAATGATAGCATTGCCTCATTTTACTCACGTAAAATGTTTTGTTTTATTTTGTTTTGTTTATATATTTCACTTATATGATGTTTACTTTTTCTCATTATAAAAAGTACACTTAGGGGCGCCTGGGTGGCACAGCGGTTAAGCGTCTGCCTTCGGCTCAGGGCGTGATCCCAGTGTTATGGGATCGAGCCCCACATCAGGCTCCTCTGCTATGAGCCTGCCTCTTCCTCTCCCACTCCCCCTGCTTGTGTTCCCTCTCTCGCTGGCTGTCTCTATCTCTGTCAAATAAATAAATAAATAAAAAAATCTTAAAAAAAAAAAAAGTACACTTAATTTTATAGCAAATGTGTAAAATCCAAACTAAGTACAAAGAAGAAAACAAAAGTAATATATAATTACTCAAGCCAAGGAAAACTATTATTAACACTTTGGCATATTTCCTTTCTATCTTTTGACACAGTTGCATGTACATATGTTCATACATATGCCTTTGTACACACGTTCGATCATGGAATTATGTAATAAATATAATTTCATGTCCTATTGTGTGTCTATTACTTTATTATGTTATTAGCAGTTCTTTAAAAAATATAATTTTTAGTGCTTGCATATTATTATACTGTGTGGCTGTATCATAATTTTATTTAATACTTTTGCGTTTAATACTCTCCTAATTTTGGAAATTCTACTATTGTTTCCATTTTAAACAGGTTTGATATGATGCTTTACATTACAGATCAACCTCCTGAATAATCATATTTAGGTAATTGATTAACATCTAATAATAAGGTTGTTAAAAGGTAGGACTGTGTTTCTACTCAGAGGTAAACAGGCCAAAAGGTGCATTTTAAAATAAATTCAGGCTTAAGGAAATAATAAGGAAAAAATAGAATTGCAGATGGAAATGGATTACTATCTCTTGAGTGACAGTGCTATGCTATGACCTACAAAGGTCAGCATTAGAATCACCGGTTTTCTCTGAATAATTCGGGCTCAGAGAGGTTGAATGGCAAGAGCAGGCTGCATTAGTGGCCCTCCGGGATTCAAATATAAGTTTCACTTCTGGGTCCTTTGTCTTTTTCATCCCACCATATAGTCTACACAGCATGCTGGCAGTGCTTATAGCTCTACCTAGTACTTAATTTCTTTGAGCCTCAGTATCCTCTTGTATGAAATAGAAACAGTAATTTTCACTCCTTAGGGGTTTTGTGACATTTGATTTAAATACTATAGGGAGACTGAGATCCTAAGGAATATATCCTAGGACTCAATTTTAGATAGATATGTCGTAAAGTACAATCTCAAGCTGATAAAGCGTGGGAGTCCCTTAGGAGTTTAGGTACTGGCAGAAGGCTTGTTAGTCCAAAGTCCCAGATACAAATCTAGGATATTCAAATTTAGAATCTGAGGAGGGTCACTGTCTTTGTTTTTAACAAGTTCGCTTGGTGATTTTGATGATACACTAAATGGCAACCAAAGAAATAGGCAACTAGAAAAAATAGGCTGAAGGGAAGATGAAAAGTTTCAGATGAGATATAGAAATTTGTCAGTCAGCAGGTATTGGTTGAGCGTAGACTGAGCCCTCTGGGGGGAGAGAGCATGGCTGGAAACTGTCAGAATGTAAAAACACCTTGGGGCATGAAGGCTTCATTTCCCCAGGTCATTTGAAATATAAAATACATTACAGGCACTTGAAATCAAAAGCAAAAATAATACTGAGTTGACTGAACAGAAGTGGCAGACAGTAAAGGTTTACTGACATATGTAGGATATGCTCTGAAGTACGTTGATTATGAAAGTAAATGCACTGGATCCTTGATGCCTGTGTATCATAACCAAAGTACACCATCTAAGCTAAGAAATCTGATTTGAATTTTTGATTTAACTTTTTTTAAGTACACTATCTTAGGATTAGATCCTACCTTCTCTGTATTTCTATTGAATTTTTCCAGCCTTTTATACAGGATAACAGTTGATTAAATTGATTTTGACTACTCTATAAGAGCCTCATTCAAAGAGAATTCTTAAGAAATACTTTTTGAGTTGATTACTTTTCACCTCATGTATTCATTATTTTTAATACTTGACAGAAACATTTTGTAACTTTAAAAAAGTTCTCTATGGAAAACATTTACTACTAACTCTTTAGAATGATACCAAAGGCTTTGGGAAGTGTGGTTTTGTTGTTGTTTTTGTATTGTGGGTATTTGATGTGATTTTCTAAAGAAAATATTTCTAGTATTTCACACCAATGTTCTCTAAAACTGTGTGGTTTTTTTCATCAGGAATTAGTAAACCGCCTGACATTAGTTTCTTTGAAATTATTATTAAAGGTATTTTAAATTATTATTGAAGGTATGGATTTAATACCTTGCCGAGCTTTCAGCTACAGAAAAATTTTCAGTTGTGCCAACTAATTTTATCGATCTGTTACTGAGTAATAAACGTAAAGAAAGCTAGATATTTGACTGATAGGAAACATGGCATTCCTAGTTTATTAATAGGTTTTTTCTGGTTAAATACAATCTGTAAGTTCTCTATAATAGTAATTTACTTGGCCCTTAACATACAATCTAAAAATCTTACAGGGCTAAAAAAGAGCTTGAGAAGTGATATTTTTCAGGATGAGATCAGAATCTTTACGATTTCAAAGCTCTTTCAAAGAAGCTACGTCATACCTTCTCTGGCTTATCTATTGCCATGAGCAGTTACCTGCATTGTGAAATTCTTAGCTAAACCCTTTCCAAAATCTCTCCTGTTATATAAGCCCACATCTTCTTTCTTGATTTTAGTGAAGACGGAACAGCTAGTCACTGTCCCTTTAATACAAGTCATTTAGACATCAGAAGGTTATTATCAAAATCTTCCTCAGCAAATATTGTAGACAAGTCACCTATGTAGGTGTAGCCTGATGATTTCCTTCTGCAGAGGTTCTGGAATAAGGTGTTGCGTGCTTTACATTCAGGTAGATACAAGAAATGCTTTTCCAGACCCTTTAAAAGCTAGAAAATCATTTTCCTTGGTTTTGGTTTTATCTAAATTATTTTTTTGCTGTCATTTCTTGAGCTTCTCCACTTGCCTTCTCACCTTCTACTCTTGACTAGACACACTGAGAAACTAATGGTGGCTGAATCCTAAAAAGAGCGTTTCACAGTATGACTTCACAGATTCATGATTTTGTATGTAAATTTCAGAGACACCTATCATCACTGCTCTTTAGGCATGTGGTATTCATATGCAGAGCTTTGTGCCAAGCATTAAGTGGGTTGATAAATAATGCAAAAGAATAAACCTTGCCCTTGAGGCATGTATGTAGCAGTAACAATAACATTACTACCCACTTGCTGTGTATTGAATCCTGATAACAATCCTGATGGTGGGGGGAAAAAAGGAACAGGATTTTCTGACTAAATGATTGTTGGGCAGAAAAATTTTTCTTCTACCCTTCTAGGTTCTTTGGCTGGTCTAATAATTAAATTGACAAAAGACAGATTGATAGGAGAAAAACAAATTTAATTTTTATTAGGTACAGAAACCCCATAAAAATATGAAACCTGAGGGCAGTCAGGCAATTGAGGCTTATATGCCATCCTGAGCTAAGGAATGGGATAGAGACTTGGGGTTTCAAATGGGAGGAGGGCAATTCATAGGAAGATGAGAAGAGCAGGTGTTTGATAATCAGATGTTTGCCCTGGCGTGCAGGTAAATTTTTCAGATAAAAGAGTGACCTCATGGTAATAGCTCTCTTTCTGGGCCAGACCCCCATCTAAATTATTTAGGTAGTTAAGGGACAGGCAAAAGTTTTGAGTTGACTGGGTCTTGATTGCCTTCGGCTCAAAATAATCCACATGATAAAGTACATTATTTTGGGGTGGCGTATTCTGTTCTCCTTCATGATCACACTGATCATTTCACTTGGTTCCTAAGTAATGACTTTTTTGTCAAAGTAAAGGCCTGTTCTGTCCTTTAGCTTAGAAACTTAACCTGATGTCTTCATTCTTTTAACATGTCATTTTCAGTCATTTCAGCATAGTTTTGTACCACCCAGTTCTTGTTACCAAAATTTCCATGGTTTTTCTCATTCTTCTCATTTTGTAACCTTCTATTTGGGCATGTTTATAGATTTTTCAGTCTGGTAAGTTTGGTAGGTTCTCACTGATTGCTAGTTTTTACACAGAATCTTCTAATGTCCACCTCCCACTGTCAAATGGAGCTTATTATATGGATATCTCACATAAAGGAAATTAGATGCACTACAGACTGACTTTGTCAAATTTGAACCCATTTATTAAAATTGAGTACAATTCATTGCAATGAATTATCCTGACATATGCTTATGATTTCATAAGTCGATTTCAGAGACACTTTTCATATCTACCATTACATTTTTTAGAATACATCTTTTTCAGCTTTGCAGATGTATTTTCAAATGGTTTCACCATGCCAGGTTGAAATGTCACTGAAAAATAAAAGTGGAGAGTCACCCTAGCCTTTGTCACTATTGCAAGACTGGACAAATTACAATGGCCAAGGATGTAATGTGTTGAGTTTGAGAGACATGAAAAACGTTATCAGTAAGAACAGGATGCTGTTTGTCTGATTTGATCCACACAACATTGAGAAGAATATGAGAAATCTGGGTTTGTGTCATTATTAGACTAGACATCAGAAAATGATGCTTTACAAATTACTCTGCTATATTTTTAGCTTTCATTTACTGCTGCTAAGCAAACCACAGAGCTTGAGAAATTATTCTCTTTAATTTTGTCTAAAACTCTACTTAAACAAATCAATTACTGATTTGCATTTTATTATAAAAATTATTGTTGAAGAGGAAATATCCTGTATTGCAGGTGGGGAATGAAGTATTCCAAAATTGTTGTTGTGCAGTGGTTTTTTTAGGATCTGATAACAAACTGTATCAAAACTAATTTATTACAAAGATAAATCTGAAATGAAGGAGACTAATAGAAATAAAAGAATTTCAGCCAATAAAACTCCAGGGAATATGCTTTCTTTCAAAAAACTGCAGTGATGACACAGATATCTTAATTGATATCTGGAGCTTCAATTTGATAGAGTAGTCTATTTACTTACTACTGAAAATGTCAGCAATGTATGCATGAAGGCTCATTTTCAGGTATTAAATTTGAATAGAATACATCAAGTTATGTTGCTAAAAGCAAGAGTAAGTCCTAGGAAGTACAAGGGCCTTTAATTCCCTGCGCCATTTTTATTTTACTTTGTTTTGTTTTTATTTCTACGCTACACCTTTCCCTGTCTTCTCTGCTTTCCTGCTCCATCCCACACCTGGAACATTTTGGAGTGATGAGATTCCTGAAGTAAGAACTCCATTAAGATTAGAACACTGTAAAAATAAGGTGGTGGTGGTGGGATAGGGGATGCAGCTGAAAGGGTTTGCTCGTATTCCAAAATACATGCACCTGCACCTGCAAGAAGACTTTTGCCATCACAGTCAACTCTTTATTATTTAGAGAACTCTCTGCTTTGTGGAGATTTGGCTGTCACCCCAGACTTGCTTCCCTGGAACACCTAAGTTTGTTCTTGGCCGTCAGCAACCTGGTCTCCTCAGGAAGGATTCAAATTCAACATGGAGGAGGAGACTGTTTGAGTATATGTGTTGACAGTATGAATGAGTCCAAATTCCAAAGGCAAATATAAAGGGTTTGGGTATGCCCCCAAACATGCATCTTTTTCTACCTTATTAATAAAGAGATTTTGAGGTGTGTGTACCTTTAGTGTAGTTCAATGTAGCGCATACTCAAATATATTACATGAAGTCTCCCCCTTAGCTTCATATTTAACATTTAAATCTGTAGGTCCAGTCATTTCACCCTGGCCGCATGCATTAGGTAGTCAAATATTTGTTTTCCTTTTAGTGCTACCTCAAAAAACTGTTACATTTTTAGTATTTCATAAAAAGAAAATGTAACATACCTAATGATCCTCTCACTCATACAGGGGGAGAATGTAACATGTACTGGCATTTTGAATTTCTGATCTTTGGAAGTATTTATTCATAAAATCTAAATATTTTAAAAGTATCACAAAGCAAACCATGAATAGCTGCTAATGTCTTTCTTTTGGCTACCAAACATATAAAACAACCATAATTACTATGGTTGGGAAGAGACCATTTTACATTACCTCTTCTTGATATGTTCTCTCTAGGAATTTTGACTCAGATTAAAGCCTAGTCAGAAACAAGATAATAGATATTCATGTAAAGATAACAATATAATGGGATATATTTAATGAGAACATATCTTTCTCATCTCTTTCATCCATAAGCGAAAAAAAAAATAGAGCTATGGAATCTCAATATTTAAAAGGACATTCAAAGTATTAAAAGTATTAAAATCTATCATCCAAGGGGAGGAGGTAATGAATGGGATGAAACTGTTTAGAGATTGTGGGGACAGGTTGTTTAGCACATTTCATATCAATTAAGAGTTTGAATTTTTATTCATTGGACCCTGGAGGCTTACCTGTGGTTTTTGCATGGGGTAATAGGACTATTACTTTTGTGTTTTAGGATGGTAATCCTGGCAACAATGTGAAAGAGGAATTAACAACAACAACAACAACAACAAAATGTTGTGGGAAGAAAATGTGGTGAGACTGAGCTAAGGCAATGGCAGTAGTGGTGGAAAGGAGGGGGAAGATTTTAGAAAGGCATTTTAGAAATAGACTAATAGACAAAGGAAAGTGAGGAGTTAAGGATGACTCCAAGATTTCTAGCTCATGTGATTGGGTAGCTAATGATGCCATTAATCATAATAGGGAATAGCAACTAAGCTTTATTGAGAGGAGACTTTGGATTTTAAGGGGAAAGCAGAATAGTGGAGTGGAGATAATGAATTTGGAGTTGGTCATGCTGTTTGTTACCTGTTGGATGTAAATGTGGACATTTTTGGCCACGTGATTCCTTGTCATGGCAGGGATGCCTAGTTACATAGTAGGATGCTTAGCAATATCCCTGACCTCTACCCACTGGATGCAAATAGCACTCATCCCAGTGTGCTAACCAAAAATATTTCCAGACTCTTCCAAGTGTTTTCTGAGGCAGGGACAAAATCGTCCCCAGTCGAGAACCCTTGATACAGAGACAACAAGGAAGATGGTACAGTTGTGTGTCCAGAATTTAAGACACAGATGAGACTTGAAATCAGTATGTAAAATCATCAGTGGTGGCAGTTTAAGCAATGTGCATAGAAGAGATTGTGCAGAAGAATGTAGATGATTATATACTTACCTCATTTTTCTGTGAACAGCTCCAAAGACTGAAAATTCCTAAATTCATGAGATAGATTGAGGCAATTTATTCTATTTTCGAATACTTTCAAATGTTTTATATTATTGTTGTTATATGTTGTCACATATTGAGCCAAATTCCTTGTATTGAGACAAAATCAATCTTTGTGTAACTATCATTCCTTGGTCCTGTGATATTGTGATGTATAAGATTTCTCATATATACTGGTCTTCATCTACAGTTCCTGGCTCACATTTCCCAAAACCCTTGGAATTTCCTCAGCATAAGAGCAATGAGGCATCTTTTGTTATAATATTTGGTTTCTTGTCCTCGGTTCCTGAGAAACACTTTAGAGCCATAAGGTGAAATGGGTGTCTTGTTCATAACAAGCCCTTTTCACTACAGCCGGGTTTACGTTAATGTGGGTGACTTTTGGAAGGCACCTGAGAATGAGGGCTGGTTGCCAGTGGAACCAAACAGGAGTAAAATGTTGGAACTTTGAATCCCATCCCCTAATTTCCTGGGAGAGGAGAAGCCTAGAGGTTGATTTAATTACCAGTGGCCAATAAGTTAATCAATTATGCCTATGTAATGGAGACACCATAAAAATTCAAAAGGACGGGGTTTGGAGAGCTTCTAGATTGAGGAACCAGAACACTTCTGCATACCGCCATGCCAGTCCCCAAGCTCCACAAAGACAGAATCTTCTTTGTTTGGAACCTCACCCTATGTATCTTGTCATCTGGATGTTGATTCATATCCTTTAATAGTCTTTGTAATAAGTCAGTTATCTAGTGAGCTCTCTGAGCTGTTCCAGTAAATTAATGGAACCCAAGGTGGGAACCTCTCGTTTATAGCCAGTCTGTCAGAAGTACAGGTAACGACCTGAACTTGTGATACAGATCCTGAATTGGAGAGGGTTTTTGAAACCTCCAGTTTGTAGCCGGTGGAGTCAGAAGCACAGGTAACCTGGGCTTGTGCTTGGCATCTGAAGTGGTGGGTAGTCTTGTGGAACTGAGCCCTCAACCTGTGGAATCTGATGCTATCACCAGGTATATAATGTCAGAATTGAGTCGAATCATAGAACATCCAGCTGATGTCTCCAGAACTGCTCATTGGTGTGGGGTGGGGGAGACCCCTCTACACATTGGAATTGATACCAGAGTCTGTTTAGGTCCTAAGTTTGCTTTCATGGGATGCTAAGTCTATTAGGACAAATTATTTTTCTCAAATCCCTCTACATATTTTAATATGGTTATTGTATTAATTTCTAGAATTTACTTTTATTGTCTCCTGACTAAATAGCCGTTAATATTTTCAACTTTATTTTATATGTACTATTTTGAGACTTTTTGCAACATGAGCAGTCTCTATTAAACGGCAACCATTTGAATATTCTCCTTAAGCTGGAGCAGAGGACTGAACAAACTCCATGTTTGACCTGTCCAGGTTAGAAAAAAAACAATATCAGTTTCCTGGTTTTTGTCATATTTTTATTAAAATATCTCAAAATTATATTAGCTCTTTTTTTTGTGAGCTACTTTATACCATTGTGTCTTTTGTTTTTGTTTTGCGTGAACTTTCTGTTATATCACATTTCATGATTTTTTTTGTTTCTAACTCAAGCATGAAAATTTATATACATCCTTTTTAAAATGCACTCTTCTTTCATTTAGCCCATCATTTCAACCTGTCTGATCCTTTTGGATTATGATTTCATCATTCAACATGTTTATCATTTCTCCCAGTTTTATGCCATCTGCACAGTTGATCAACATACCCTACAGACACAGGGATCCGAGTCATTAATAAAAATGTGAGTGGGTTAAGTCCAGAGTTAATGGGATTACATAGTGCTATGGATTTTCTCTTTAGTGCTTTTACAGCTATTTGTTACTTAAAGGTCTTTTTACTTTCATGGAGTACTATAGAAATGAGACTTATATGGATAGACGTTATGTTTAATCTTTCCCAGACAAAACTTCCAAACATAATTTTTCTATAAGAAATGGTAAGGTAGATTATGTTCCATTTATAGATGAAGTGGAATATTGTCATGGGGGAAAATGGTTTTATTAAGTCATCAAACAGTGTTAAGTGATAGAGGCAGGATACAAATTTAAATACAAAATGTGACATCATTATTTATAGATGGATGTGGACATAAATATAGACCCAGTTCTAGGTGTGGATATGGAGAATACTAGAATCTTAATGATAGTTGCCTCTAAAGTGGTAATTATGATTGTCGTTTTATTTTTTATTTTTTTAATTTAATTTTTTTAAAGATTTTATTTATTTATTTGACAGAGATAGAGACAGCCAGCGAGAGAGGGAACACAAGCAGGGGGAGTGGGAGAGGAAGAAGCAGGCTCATAGCAGAGGAGCCTGATGTGGGGCTCGATCCCACAACGCCGGGATCACGCCCTGAGCAGAAGGTAGACGCTTAACCACTGTGCCACCCAGGCGCCCCGTTATTACTATTTTATAGTCTCAAATGTTATGTAATGAATTTGTCACCTTTACATGAAGAAAGTAAATATTAAAATGTACTTACATATTATATAAATTTAAATTAACAAAAGTAAAAACAGAATCTGGAAGAAAATACATATATCTCTGATGACCAGACTTTGAGAAAAAGACCTTATCTTTAGTGATAGGAGAAACCTTTCTTTTTTTTTTTTAAATTTAAATTCAGTTAATTAACATATAATGGATAGGGGTGCATGGGTGGCTCAGTCATTAAGCGTCTGCCTTTGGCTCAGGGCATGATCCTGGCGTTCTGGGATCGAGCCCCGCATCAGGCTCCTCCACTGGGAGCCTGCTTCTTCTTCTCGCACTCCCTCTGCTTGTGTTCCCTCTTTCACTGTCTGTCTCTCTCTCTGTCAAATAAATAAATAAAATCTTTAAAATATATATGTATATATAAAATGTATTATTTGTTTCAGAGGTACAGGTCTGTGATTCATCAGTGTTATATAATACCCAGTGTTCATTACAACAGATACCCTCCCCAGTGTCCATCACCCAGTTACCTCAACCAGGAGAAACCTTTTTAAGGAAGCCACAGGTTTTCAATATTCTGTAAGAGGAATGGGAGCTGGAGTTGCATCAGATTTCCCATCACCAGCACTCTGCCCCTGCTGACACATCCCTTAAGAAATGACAGATGTGGCTGGATAAGTCAGGAGAAGCTGTAAGATGCAGAAACATATCTTTTTGTCTTTCCTAACAGAGTTGTTATAAAGATCAAATGAGATGATATATGAGAAAATTTATACAAAGAAAGGTTAGAAGTCCTATTCAAGGATAAGTTATTGATTAAAAGGAATTTTAGTTTTAGTTACCTTAATTTGAGTGAGTACCATGCATTATGGTGGGAATGTTTGACCACTCTTCAGGATAAGTTCCTTGAAGTCAGGGACCATGTCCTGTTAATCTACGTATCTTCGAACACCTAACACGTTACCTTACACCTTACGCATGGATAGAGAATGGATTGCATGCTGGCAATACTTGTAAAATAGTAATGATTTTTTTTAAATTAAGAGAAATATAATAATAGTGTTATTATAAATTATCAAGTACTAACATTGTTATTCTGCCATCTTGGTGAAGCAGATGATTCATCAGTATTATTGCTGAGTGATACACACCATTTTACTTCCTCCTCTTTGCTCCCTAATTTTAGGCACTCACTGAGATTTTATGCTTGGTCCTATTCTCTCTTTATATCTTTATCATTTTTATTATATCCATTTATGTGGTCTAATATGTCTTCTCTGCACCAGTGACTCTTCAATCAGTCTTGACTTTTTCCAGTTCTGCATTTCTGACTCTTTGCTAACCATCTCTTTTGGTTATCTGCTTACCTACTCAGATTCAGCGTACGAGATCCACAGCCCTGCACTGACCACCCACCTTCCAAAATACACATGAAACATACCCATTCTTTCAAGTGTCTTTTAAGGACACTGATCTTTCCCAGCCACCTAT
This sequence comes from Ursus maritimus, assembly GCF_017311325.1. Classification (NCBI taxonomy): domain Eukaryota; kingdom Metazoa; phylum Chordata; class Mammalia; order Carnivora; family Ursidae; genus Ursus; species Ursus maritimus. The sequence goes on along the minus strand of NW_024424453.1, from coordinate 1,654,031 downwards.
GCTAGAATTCATATTCTCCCTGGTCCCCTTTCTCCATCCTTTATCTCCATCACAGCAAAAAGTTTTCAAATCTTGATGATTTCATTTTTAATGATATCTCTAGAGTCCATCTTCTTTCTTATTTAGTTCTAAGACCAAGTTCAGGCCTTCATAATCAATTATTTGACCATCACCATACCCTTTTCCAGGCATCAAATCAGAATAATTCTTACTTTATTTCTCCTCAGTACAAAATCCTTTGGTGACTATTCTTTACCTACTCATTTTAATTATATCATTAAAGTCCCATGAATATCATTTGAGAGGAATAGGCTGAGGGAAAATATTAACTTAATTCTTTAAGATAGTCTAAGTTTTTAACCTTGTGTAGTATGTTGGATATCATTATTCTGTGGTTCCACCCAAAACTGATGTTTGACTTCCTTTTCCATATAATACCCCTTGAGTATTACACACACTGAAAGAAGGAAACAAGTGTTCACATGCGGGAATTGGATTGAGATTTCAAAGTCTTGGACACAAAATGGAAGACCACCATGAAGAATAAAGAGATAACTTGGCTTCAACACTCAGGTAGTATCAGGGGATCTTTTGAATGGTGTGAAATGGCTGCAAGCCTTGGCTTGTTTGTCTGTGGTTCTGCTCAGGATGGCACTAAGGAAAGCCATTTGAGTCTGCCTTACATTCATTTTACCCTCTTACTGTCCCTTCTTGAATTTCATTAAAAAGAAATTTGGAATAAAGTGGGATGAGATTAGAAACATTTAATGTAATAAGGAAATCTTGAAGATAGACTAGGAAGAGGGAAAGGATGCTCTTTCTTAGAGAAGTGTTGTTGCAAACTTCTATTCAGAGAGAGCAGTATGTTGGGTGGCTTAGTGAGAAGTGGTGAATCAAGGGCAGGTTGAATAGAGAATACTTAAGCTGGTCCAAATGGGATGAAAAAACTTAATGTCAAGTTATAAAGAAGGTTATGATACAGCAGATTAGCAGGAAGTAGTTTTGCACTGGATCCAAAGACACTAATTTCATGTCACATGTCACATTTAAAGAAGAAAAAGCAGTTCATGGATATGAAAACAGTTTTTTCATTATTATGTATGCCCAAAGGAAATGCTGACAAAAGAATGTTTTGTTTCTGTTTTTTGTAATGAAGCTTGCAGAACTTCAGATAAAATTCAGGGCTAAATATTTGAATCCAAATTACTGTCTTTAAAAGCCCAGAGTGCTAATACTATTAAACCATTTATGTATGCATTTCTAATTATTTAAAAGAAAAAGTAGTCTGAATAGCATATTAAATGTAAAAGCATATTTTCTTCCTAAATAATAAATGGAATTACCAATGACATTTTCTTTATAATTTGGGAGATGAGGGAGAAAGATAATGATAACCATTAGATATCTTATTTGTTGCCAATGAAAAGTTATATAATAAATGTTTATACAAAACAGAGATTAGTGTGGTAGATGATTTTAAGCATTCCATTTAAGAGTTGTCTTTGGGATTTTTCTAGACTTTTACCCCACTGAGTGGAAATCTCAGATTCCAGGAATGAGAGATTGGGGCTATACCATATTCTAGTCATCTAGTCTCAGTTTTCTCATTGGGTTCCCATCTTACCAATTCTTTTTTAGATTCTTCCCTTGCTTAAAACACCATTGTCTCTCAGCTAAGCATAGTGTCTATGTGCATCCTCATTTTTAAGCCGTTACCTCTTTTTCCTTCATTTGACTCATTCTTTAGTTTCTTTTCTTATCTTATGCCTCAGTAATTATAGCATCCTTATTTCTGCCAAAATGGGCAAATGCATCATTATGTTTAAAGTGCAAAGCAGTACAGAAACCTAGAAGATCATGGGTTGTTTTTACTTTGGTAAAAATTCTTCTAGATGCATTATGGTTCTGTGGAACAAAGGAAATGACACTGGAGATGCATTAAATCCCACCTTATTTTTAAGTTAACTTTCTTAGGTTGGCAACAAAATTCACAGGTTGTTGATTGGGCTTTCTGAAATGATAAAACAAAGTGAAGAAAATTCTAAAAAGAGTGACTAATAGGGACAATAAAAATTTTTAGTTGATGAAATGAAAAGTAGTAATTAGACTAATTTTAGAAAATTAATAGATAATGAAAGGCATGCATTTTAACCTTTATAAAAATTTGATATCTTCCTTTTGCCTTTAAACATAGATATGTGTCTTCTGTCTTAGATTTTTTAATTTATTTGCTATCACATTCTGCTAAGTCTTTATAGCTCATTGCTTTATGGTCAGGTTGTTTGATGCTTTCTACTTCTACTTTCCATCTTACCTTCTCTTAATTTCATGCATTCTCATTTCCTTCCCACCCCTCTGTAGACCACTGCTCTCATGAAAGTTCAGCGCTTTGCACAGGCAGGACTGATCTTCATATATCACTTGCCTTTAACACAGCACATTGGGTTATAAACAGTGTGAGAAAGGACCACAGAGACCATTTAGTGGAAGCATTTATTTTACAGATGAGGAACCCCAAACCCAGAGAGGCCAAGTGACCTAATCAAGGTCTCTTAACAAGTTAGTGACTGTGGCAAAGTAGAACTCCTGTTCCCTGATTCCTAATTCAATGAAGTCATATGATTAAGAACTAACTTTGTAGTTATAGGGGTAAAAATGAAAGAGGATCTTTTTCCTGTACAGGAGTGAATCTTTGCTAATGTTGCGAATTAGTAACATTTCAGTGGTTATTGTGCACCACATGCTTGCTGAATATTAGTTGTCTTTCATAGTTGCCCCCTTTAATCCTCACAGCAATACTACAAGGTCAGGGGTGTTATTATTCCCATTTTACAGATGGAGAAGTGGGGCAGATAATAAATAACTTGACTAACATCAGATAGAGTCATAGACTTAGAGGAAGTGTATAAACATTAATAAGAAAAAAGTATATCTAGTCCTCTTAGATAAAGGCTGCCTGTCGAAGGCCAAGCCATTGAGTTATTCCTTATCTGCTCAGGGATAGGAAGGAGTAGGAATAGGATAAACAGTACTGGCCTGATTGAATCCCTGTGTGTGCCCCAGTCTGGGCAAAGATCAGATGTGTGTCCTGTAGCCTCAGGATGTTTCTGTTCTCCCATACTGCCTTATTATCTTAACGGCACCTAATTCATGCCTCTTGTACAGTGCATGTAAATTTTCATTTAAAATAAATATTAAGTGTCACTGTATGCTAAAGTCTATTATAGAGTGGTGAACAAAATGCATAATTACCAAAATACTAAGAGTAAGGGGAAAAGTCCAGCCACTACTCTCCCACAAAGAGGACTATATTTTCTCCCCAGTGCCGCCTAAGTGCCCATAATCTAGTACTACCAATTCAACCTCTGTCCCTGTGGTCCTCATCCATTACTTTTCAACATACTTTTATTGAATTATATCCTGACAAATCAGTGCAATATACCAAAACATTGTTTAATCATTTCAAATTTTGTGCCATTCATGTATTGGTCCATTAATTCTAGATTCAATGAATACCTATTATAACTGAGAGACCTACCTGAACAAAGGACATAAAATGAGAAAGGCACAATTCTTGTCTTTAATTCTATTAACAAAAGATCATAAATAAATATATTAATTAAGGCTAATTAAGAAAATAGAAGCCTAAACATTATTTTGATGCTATTATTATGAAACAGTACTACTGTCCACCTATTATATCCTAAGCATTTTATATATAATTATATAATAATGTTTTATATTGTTGTATACTTTATCACATACCAGGGACTGTGCTTTACATATGTTATTTCAGTAAGTCCTGAGAGATAAGAATACTAGTTCCATTTTATATGAGAGGAAGCTGAGGCTTATGTGGTTAAATGATTGCCTGTGGTTGCATAGCAGGTAAGTGGTAGAGAATCAACAAGAGCAATCCAACACCAAAGCCTTTGTTTTTTCTGTTTCATCATGGCACCTCTCTGGTGTTGTTGAAGCAAAGCTCAGATTGTGATTAATTTTGCTTGGGGTATTTGGGGATGATTTCAGTAGAGGTCATATGTAAACGAGGAATTCTGGAAGTAAGAATGTGTATTTCAACCCAACAAAGATATAAAGACTATGGTGTAGAGTTTTATTGGTCAGTAGCTTTAGGAATTTGTTGTGTAGTATATGTTACCCAAGGATTTGAGACTTACTTTGCTGTAGTCAATGGAAATAGATCAATGGACTTGGAATTCACAAACATAATTACCAAAAAAAAAAAAAAATCACCATTCTTTTTTTTTAAAATGAATTTATATTTTAAATTCAAGTATAGTAACATACAGTGTTATATCAATTTCAGATGTACAATATAATGATTCCACAATTCTATAAAAGTGAAATCATGTGGTATTTGCCCTACTCTGATTTATTTCACTTAGCATTATACTCTCTAGACCCATTCATGTTGTGGCAAATGGCAAGATCTCATTCTTTTTTATGGATGAATAATATTTTAATGTATATATACCACATCTTCTTTATACATTCATCTATATATGGGCACTTGAGTTGTTTCCTTAACTTGGTTATTGTGAAGAATGCTGAAGTAAACACAGAGGTACATATATCTTTTCAAATTAATGTTTTTGTTTTCCTTGGGGAAACACCCAGTAGTGGAATTACTGGATCATCTAGTAATTCTATTTTTAATTTTTTGAGGAAGCTCCATGCTGTTTTCCACAGTGGCTGCATAAACTTGCAATCCCACCAACAGTTCATGAGAGTTCCTTTTTCTCCATATCCTTGCACACTTGTTATTTCTTGTTTCTTTGATTTTAGCCATTCTGACAGGTGAGAGGTGATATCTCATTGTGGCTTTGATTTTCATTTTCCTGATGATTAGTGATGTTGAACATCTTTTCATATGTCTGTTGGCCATCTGTATGTCTTCTTTGGAAAAATACCTATTCATGTCCTCTGTCCATTTTTTAATTGGATTATTTGGGTTTGTGGTGTCGAGTTGTCTAAGTTCTGGACATTAACTCCTTATCGAATATATCATTTGTAAATATCTTCTTCCATTTGATGTGTTGTCTTTTTGTTTTGTTGATGGTTTCTTTCACTGTGCAAAAGCTTTTTATTTTGTTGTAGCCCCAATAGTTTAATTTTGCTTAAAATGTTTTTATGGCTGTTGTAAAAGAAATTACTGCCTATGTTTTCTTCTAGAAATTTTATAGTTTCAGGTCTTACATTTAGGTCTTTAAAACATTTTGAGTTTATTTTTTGTGTATGGTGTAAGACAGTGGTTTAGTTTCATTCTTTTGCATGTAGCTGTCCAGTTTTCCCAGTACTATTTGTTGAAGAGATGGTCTTCTTCCCATTGTATATTCTTTCCTCCTTTGTCATATTGGCCATATTGACCATATAATGTCATAATCATATAATCATGAGCTTATTTCTGGGCTCTCTCAATCTATTGCATTGATCTATGTGTCTATTTTTGTGCTAGTACCATACTTTTTGATTACTACAGCTTTGTAGTATTGAAATCTGGAATTGTGATGCCTTCAGTTTTGTTCTTCTTTTTCAAGATTGCTTTGGCCATTTGGGGGCTTTTGTGGTTCCATACAAATGTTAGGATTGTTTGTTCTAGTTCTGTGAAAAATGGTATTGGCATTTTGATAGGGATTGCATTAAATCTGTAGATTGTTTTAGGTAGTACAAATGTTTGTTTTCCCAATCCATGAGCATAGAATGTCTTTCCATTTGTTTGTGTCATCTTCAATTTCTTTCATCAGTGTCTTATACTTTTCAGAGTACAGGTCTTTCACCTTCTCGGTTAAGTTTATTTCTAGGTATTTTATGGCTTTTGGTGCAATTGTAAATGGCATTGCTTTCATAATTTCTCTTTCCATTACTTCATTATTACTGTATAGAAATGCGACAGATTTCTGCACATTGATTTTGTATCCTGTGATTTTACTTAGTTCATTTATTTGTTCTAGTAGTTTTCTGGTGGAGTCTTTAGGATTTTCTATATATAGTATTATGTCATCTACAAATAGTGAAAGTTTTTCTTCTTCCTTTCCTTTTTGGATGCCTCTTATTTCTTTTTCTTGTCTGATTGATGTGGCTAGGACTTCCAGTACTAAGTTGAATACAAGTAGTGAGAGGGGACATTTTTGTCTTGTTTCTGATCTCAGTGGGAAAACTCTTAGTTTTTCACCTTTGAATGTGATGTTAGCTATGGGTTTTTCATATATGGCTTTTACTATGTTGAGGTATGTCCCCTTTGAACCTACTTTGTTGAGAGTTTTTATCATGAGTGGGTATTGTACTTTTTCAAATGCTTTTTCTGCATCTGCTGAAATGATCATATGGTTTTTATCCTTTCTTTTGTTAATATGATGTATGATGTTAATTGATTTGCAAATATTAAACCACACTTGCATCCCTGGAATAAATCCCACTTGATTGTAGTGAATGATTTTTTTAATGTACTATTGGATTTGGTTTGCCAATATTTTGTTGAGGATTTTTGCATCTATGTTCATCAGAAGTTTCGAACTGTAGTTTTCTTTTTTTGTAGTGTCTTTACCTGGTTTTGATATTGGGGTAATGCTGGCCTCATAGAATGAATTTGGAAGCTTTCTTTGCTCTTCTTTTTTTTTTTTTTTTTTTTTTGAAGAGTTTGAGAAGAGTAGATTTTAACTATTTTTTAGATGTTTGGTAGAATTCACCTGTGAAGCCATCTGATCCTGGACTTCTGTTTGTTGGGAGTTGGTTTTGTTGTTGTTTGAATTACTGATTCAGTTTCATTGCTAGTAATTGATCTGTTCAAATTTTCTGTTTCTTCCTGATTTAGTTTTGGGAGGTTATATGTTTCTACGAATTTATCTATTTCTTCTAGGTTGTCCAATTTGTTGACATATAATTTTTCATAATATTCTTTTATAATCCTTTGTATATCTGTGGTGTGGATTGTTATTTCTCCTTTTCATTTCTCTCTCTCTCTTTTTGATGAGTTTGGGTAAATGTTTACCAATTTTGTTGATCTTTTAAAAGAACCAGCTCCTAGTTTCATTGACCTGTTATTTTAATCTCTGTTTCATTCACTTTTACCTTAATCTTTATTATTTCCTTCCTTTTCCTGGCTTTGGCCTTTGTTCTTCTTTTCCTAGCTCCTTTAGGTGTGAGATTGGGTTGCTTATTTAAGATTTTTCTTGCTTTTTGAGGTAGGCCTGTATTTCTATACTCTTTTCTCTTAGAATAGCTTTTGCTGCATCCCAAAGATTTTGGACCATAATATTTTCATTTTCATTTGTCTCCATGTATTTTTTTTATTTCTTTTTTGATTTCTTGGTTGACCCATTCATTGTTCAGTAGCATTGTTTATTTAACTTCCATGTATTTCTGCTCTTTCCAGATTTTTTCTTGTGGTTGATTTCTAGTTTCATGCTACTGGGGTCAGAAAAGATGCTTGATATGATTTTTAATATTCTAGAGAATATTCCATGTGTACTTAAAAAATGCATAATTTGCTGTTTGGGGATGGAATGTTTTGAATATATCTGTTAGATCCGCCTGGTCCCATGTATCATGCAAATCCACTGTTTCCTTATTGATTTTCTGTCTGGACAATCTATCCATTGATGCAGGTAGGGTATTAAAGCCCCCTACTGTTACTCTATTACTATCAATTTCTTTATGTCTATTAATTTTTCCTTTATGTATTTGGGTGCTCCCGTGTTGGTGCTAAATATTTACAATAGTTATATCTTCTTCTTGAAAAAATCACTATTCTGTAATATTTTTGGAAATTATGTGTGCATATATTGTTTAATAATGCAACTGTAAGTTTTTGGAAAGCAAAGCCCATGTTATTTATTTCTCTCATGGATTTTAGTATGATAACCCAATAAAAATATATTAAATAAAGGAATTGATTAGATTATGGGACTGAGAGGTTGTTTGATCTACCTGTCCACCAAATTATAAAAATAATATTACTACTATTACTAATATTATGAAAATGCTAATATGGTTTCTGAGGCTGATGATTTACTTCTTTGAAACATGCTAATGAGGCCAATAGTGGGGATTCAATCCTGTCAGCTTTTTCTTTCCTTCATGGATACAGACATTGACCCAGACCATTTTTACACTTTCAAAAAGGACCCTGTGAAAGAATATGGATCAGTTACTGCAAATCCATCATCATCATTCTTAAAAGAAAATAAAGTACATGCTTTCCTGGTAGTGGGTCAGAAAATGTCATCTTTGCATTGGAAAGTCAGCAATATTTTTATGGTTGACTCACAAATCATGTTACATATAAATTCAACTTGATTTGTAACTTTATCATTCTTTCTTGTCTTACAATATTGGGAAGTAGCGTTTAATATAAATACCAAATCATATACCAAAGAATATTGTTAAGAAGATTTCTTTGTTTTAAATCTTCTTTTCACTAGCAGTAAGGCTTATCTTCTGCTTCTCACCTTGAAACACTAGGCCAAGGAAACTATTAATTTATATACAGTGATTTATTTAAATAGAATATGAGGAAATTTAAATTAGTGTGGTCTTTCAGTTGATTAAAAGCCAAAATAAAAAATCCAAACCTTGTCCAAAAATCCAAAACTTGTCTTGTGTTTTGTATACTGGGAAAAGACCAGAAATATATACTAATAATATGCCACAAAAATTTTGTTGTAGGATTAGAATTGAAGGGCCAGGAGTAATACTAATTTTCAAAATGTCACTCAGTTTAAAATCCAATTTTTAAGAGTATTTTTCCATTTTAATGTGGATATAAAATGTGTGTTAGTAAGTACTTCTATTCCTCATAATGACTTATAATTTTAGAAAGTAGGTATTGAATCATGGGACATGCAGATTAGCTCTTTAAAAGCTATTATTGTGGTGTATAATTATGTAGAAATAAAGTGTATACAAAATATTCTAAAGATGTTATAAAATTTGCTAGGCTTTCTCACAATAAAGAAAATATATAACAAACTTGTTTAGGAAAAATATCTAAACAATATTAAACCATTAGAAAATAATTACTGTTTATATAAAATCAAATACTAAATGGTGTGATAAAAATTACTTGTAGCCAAAATTGAGAAAGGGAGAGATAATGCTTAATAGGAAAAATTGGCTTATTCATAGATAAGGGATGAAATGGGTGATAATGTGTAAATGAGAAGACCTGAATTCTATGTTCATCCTCTACTTATAAGTTATGTGACCTTGAGCAAATTACTTAACTTCCTTAGGCCACTAATGGGGATAACACTTGTTTTGTATACTTTGCATAATTTTGTGAAAAAAGTTATAATAAAGATAATATAAAAAGCTTATTTGCAAATAGAATATAATATTAAAGTGGATGGTAGTACTTTTACCTTTGATACTACATTACACTTAGAATTTGCTTATAATTAAGTATAATTACTACTTCTACTTGAATTTTGGAAAAATCTATAGGTTAATTTGTCACAACACATTGCTCCTATATAGAAAAAGATTTAGAATTCATATTTGTCTTCTTTCCTAGTCTTATAAGAAGTTATTTATAATTTGTCTCAATATGGATGTTATAAATTTAGAAATTTAGGGATACATTCAATTATAAAAAGAAATTCTGAAATATTTTTGGAAAGTAATTATGTTTATTTGTGATATTGAAAAATTATTTAAAATGGTCATTTGAATTAGTACAATTTTTCTTAACTTAGACTAGCTCTTATAGTCTTGTGACATTTTTACTGAATTTGTATTATCCTGGTCTTTTTAAAGCAGGGGAGACATGAGGATTTTAGACCTTATACAAGCAACTGAATGCTCAGTTAAACTCTCCACTCTTTCTTTCTTGCTTCAGTTTATGTTGAGGAATAAAGAAAAAAGCAAACAAACAAAAACAGTGCTGCATTGTTAAGGCCAAACACCTGTGACAGACTCTCTTGAGGAGGACAAAAAAGAGACAAGAGAGTGATAGAAGGAGAGAATTTTGAAGAGGATTCCTCTGGAGAGAATTGTGCTATGAATTCCACCTTCCTATTAAGTTGGAAGGAGAAAAAATTCTGCCCTTAATCTTAAGCCTAATGATAAAGATTTCAGTGAGATTCTTTTGAGAACTTGATGTGTGTCCTTGGTGATTGAGAGGTGGGCTTAGTAGGCTGGTGCTTTAGGCAGGGCCAAGAAAGGGATGAGTGTCAATGGAATAAACCAATTTGTCTTATTTTATTTGTTTGTTTATTTATTTATTTATTTATTTATTTATTTATTTATTTAATGTGGAAAGAACCTATACTTGTTTCGTGAGTCAATGTGTTGTAATGTTGTTGCACATTGCCTACGCAGGAAGCAGACTCTGGAACACAGATTAGCCAGTTTATGAGAAATGTTTTAGTGACTACAGTGGGGATCATCACTGTGGAAGGGAGGGCTAAGTAAGAAGTTGAGCTGCAAAGCTGAGTGGCTCTTCAGATAGAGTTTACCTGAGTTGGTACAAGTAGGCAGGTCCTTTATATCCATGTGTTCACTGGATGCCCATGGAAGGAAGTGTGAGCACCAGTGAGATTCCCAAAGAGGGTTGATAGCTGAGATTAACCCTCCTGCTAAGTGAGGCATTAAGTCCTTCTTTCCTGAAAGGAAATCTGGGCAATGCATCACAGCATCCATTACAAATCCCAAGTTCCATATGAGGAACCCACAGAGTGAATGTCAACCCAGAATCTTCTGCCTTGCAACGTGAAGAGACTCCGGCAGTAAGTGTAATGACTTGTATCATTGGGACACAAGCCAAAGTTGTATTTGAAGTAATCAGCTGAAGGAAGAGCACTGCCTCTGCCAAGGAAATTATATCAGGAGGCCTAAGAGGAGATTTTCTTGAGCAGCACTGCCCATTGGAAATAGAATGTGAAACACATATGCAATTTTATACTTTCTAGTAACCATATTTTAAGAAATGGAAAAGAAAGAAGTGAAATTAACTTCAACATTTAATAATTTAAATTATTTCCTACTTTTCTAATTTAAGATATAACTTAAGATATTTAATACTTTTTTATTCAACATCATAAAGAAAAAGTCAATGAGATTTTTCTTTTTTAGTAGGTTCCACAGCCAACGTGGAGCTCAAACTCACAACCTAGAGATCAAGAGTCGCATGCTCTACCGACTCACCCCACTAGGCACCTCAATGAAATTCTTTGCATTCTTTTTTCATACTAAGCCTCAGAAATCAGCATGTATTTTACTCTTATATTAACCACATTTCAAGTGCTCAGTAGCTTCAAATTAGACCAATACCATATTGGACAATTCAGCTCTAGAGAACCTATAGAAATGCCCCTTGAAAGAAAAAGTCAGTTTTAAATTTCTGCCAGACCTAGAGATTGCCAATCCATTACGTGATAGTGACAATCAAATCAGAATGATTTTATACCTCTTATGTCTCCCTACTCCTACCCTGAAAGTGTCAAAAACATTAGCACCCCCAACTTGGAAGCACCCAAATATTAACAACAAATAACAAACATAAAAGAACTCAGAGATAATAATACAGTAATAGTAGAAGACTTTAACACCTCACTTACTTCATAGATAATCTAAGCAAAAAATCAACAAGCAGACAGTGGCTTTGAGTGATACACGGGACTAGATAGACCTAACATGTATTCAGAACATTTCATCCAAAGGCAGCAGAATACACATTCTTTTCAAGTGCACATGGGACTTTCTCCACAGTAAATCACATACTAAGTCATAAATCAGGCTTCAACAAGTACAAAAATACGAAGATTGTACCATTCGTACTTTCAGACCACAAGACTATGAAACTTGAAGTCAACCATAGGAAAAAATTTGGAAAGACCACAAATACATGGAGATAAAGAATATCCTACTAAAGAATGAATAGGTCAACCAGGAAATTAAAGAAGAAATAAAAAAAATACATGGAAGCAAATGAAAATGAAAAGACTATGATCCAAAACCTTTGGAATGCAGCAAAGACAGTCCTAAGAGGGAAGTTTATTGGAATACAGGCCTACCCCAAGAAGCAAGAGCAATCTCAAATACGTAACCTAACCTTACACCTAAAGAAGCTAGAAAAAGAAAAACAAATGGAACCTAAAGGCAGCAGAAGAAGGGAAATAATAAAGATTGGAGCAGAAGTAGATGATACAGAAACAAACAAAAAACAGTAAAACAGATCAATGAAACCAGGAGCTGATTTTTTGAAAGAATTAATAAAATTGACAAACCTCTAGCCCAATTTATCAAAAAGAAAAGAAAAAGGACCCAGATAAGTAAAATTACGAATGAGAGAGGAGAGATCACAACCAACACCACAGAAATACAAACATTTATAACAAAATATTATGAAACATTACACGCCAACAAATTGGACAACCTGGAAGAAATGGATAAATTCCTAGAAACATATAAATTACCAAAACTGAAACAGGAAGAAATAGAAAACTGGAACAGACTGATAACCAAAGAAATTGAATCAGTAATCAAAAATCTCCCAACAAACAAAAGTCCAGGGCCAGATGGCTTCCTAGGGGATTTCTACCAGACATTGAAAAAGTTAATACCTATTCTTCTCAAACTGGTCCAAAAAAATAGAAATGGAAGGGAAACTTCGAAACTCATTTTATGAGACCAGCATTACCTTGATTCTGAAACCAAAGACCCCACTAAAATATAAAACTAAAGGCCAATATCCTTGATCAATATGGATACAAAAATTCTCAACAAAGTACTAGCAAATTGAATCCAACGGTACACTTTTTTATATATATAGATAAATACATATATATATATGTGTACATCTATCTATATATATAGATTTTTTTTTTCCCAAGTAAAAGGGACGCCTGTGTGGCTCAGTCCGTTAAGCATCTGCCTAGTGCTCGGGTCATGATCTCAGAGTCCTGGGATCCAGTACCACATAGGACTTCTTGCTCAGCAGGAAGCCTGCTTCTGCCTCTACGTGCTGCTCCCACTGCTTGTATGCTCTCTCTCTGACAAATAAATAAAATCTTAAAAAAAAATCTATATATTCAAGTAAAAATATATGTAAAAATATTTTTAAAGATATACTTGATATATAAATATGTGTTGATATATAATATTCATCTCTATGTATTCGATATTATATCTCATCAATCTATATCAATATATAAAATATATTTGAATATATACTATAATATAAATAATACATATTTTCTTATTTGAATGCAGAAGCCAAACATTGACACCATGAAACCAATCCCTTATTACTCTCTCTAGTCCTGAATATCCAAAGTGACTTAATCAGAGTCCCCACATCCATTTTGCCTCCTGCAAATTTATTTTTTAAACTAAACAAATTTATTTTTTAAACTATTTTTTAAAGTAGAAAATTTAAGGAGTACCTGGGTGGCTCAGTCAGTTTGGTGTTTGACTCAGTTTCCGCTCAGGTCATGATCTCAGGGTCCTGAGATCAAGACCCATGTCAGGCTTCACACTGAGTGCTGAGTGTGGAGCCTACTTAAGATTCTCTTCCTCTCCCTCTGCCCTTCCCCCCACTTGTACACGTGTGGGCTCTCTAAATAAATAAATAAATAAATAAATAAATAAATAAATAAAGTAGAAAACTTAGATCCTTAGCTTAGAACCATGTGATTGTCTTCCCAGTCTCCCTTAAATTAAAAAATTCTTAAATTGACCATCATAACTCTGAATATTCTCATTGCCATCTGCACCTCCAGCTTTATCATGAATCAAACTATACTTTTCTCCATATATTCCAGCCATGATAATTTTCCTTCAGTTCCTCAAATGCGCTCCACTCTCTTTTGCAGTACCAGCTCTTCACATGTGCTATTTCCCCATATAGTTAATATACTAGTTAATTTCTGTGTTTTCTTTTGCTTTCCAGTAAGGTTTTTCCTTGAATGAAAATGTAATTTCTGAACCTATAGGACAAGCTAGGTTCAATTGTTATGTGTGTTTATAACATTTATGTTTTAGTTATTTTAATTTACCAACTTGTCATATAGATTATAAGCTTCATGAGGACAGAGACCAAAATATCTTGATAAGATATAGATCTCATGCACTTATAATGTAAAGTTTGTTTATTAAATTAATGAAGGGGTGGATTTATCGTTGGTTTTATTTTTGTTTCTCCCATCATATCAATTATAAATGCTTTCATGTGATTATGTGATAATACATGTACATATGTATTAATTTAATATTTATTTAATATATGCATTAATTCATAACACATTCATTAAACAGTACATTAAAAGAATCATTCACCATGATCAAGTGGGATTTATTCCTGGTTTGCAAGGGTGGTTTAATATTCACAAATCAATCGATGTGATATGCCACATCAATAAAAGAAAGAATAAGAGCCATATGATCCTCTCAGTAGATACAGGAGAAGCATCTGACAAAGTACAGCACCCATTCTTGATAAAAACCCTCAACAAAATAGGGATAGAGGGAATATACATCAACATCATAAAGGCCATATAAGAAAATTCCACAGCTAATATCATCCTCAGTGGGGAGAAACCGAGAGCTTTTCCTCTAAGGTCAGGAACAAGACAGGGATGTCCCCTCTCACCACTGTTATTTAACATAGTACTATAGGTCCTAGCTTCAACAATCAACAACAAAAAGAAATAAAAGGCATCCAAATCGGCAAGGAAGAATTTAAACTTTCACAATTTGCAGACATGATACTCTATGTAGAAAACTTGGCAGATTCCACCAAAAAATTGCTAGAACTGATAACACGAATTTGGTAAAGTCATAGGATACAAAATCAATGTACAGAAATCTGTTGCATTTCTATATACCAATAATGAAGCAGCAGAAAGAGAAATCAAGGAATCGATCCCGTTTACAATTGCACCAAAAACCATAAGATACCTAGGAATAAACTTAACCAAGGAGGTAAAAGATCTGTACTCTCAAAACCATAAAACACTTATGAAAGAAATTGAAAATGACAGAAGGAAATGGAAGAATGTTCCGTGCTCATGGATTGGAAGAACAAATATTGTTAAAATGTCTATACCACCCAAAGCAATCTACAAATTTAATGCAATCCCTATTAAAATACCACCAGTGTTGGGGCACCTGGGTGGCTCATTCGTTAAGCATCTGCCTTCGGCCCAGGGTGTGATCCCAGAGTCCTGGGATCGAGCCCGGCATCAAGCTCCCTGCTCCACTGGGAGCCTACTTCTTCCTCTCCCGCTCCCCCTGCTTGTGTTCCTTCTCTCGCTGGGTGTGTCTCTCTCTGTCAAATAAATAAATAAAATCTAAAAAAATAAAATACCACCAGTGTTTTTCACAGAGCTAGAATAAACAGTCCTAAAATTTGTATGCAACCACAAAAGACCCCAAATAGCCAAAGGAATCTTGAGAAAGAAAAGCAAAGCTGGAGGCATTACGATTCCGGACTTCAAGCTGTATTACAAAGCTGTAGTCATCAAGACAGTACAGTACTGGTGTAAAAACAGACACATAGATCAATGAAGCAGAAGAGAAAACCCAGAAATGGACCCTCAACTGTATGGTCAACTAATCTTTGACAAAGCAGGAAAGAATACCCAGTAGAAAAGAGACAGTCTCTTCAACAAATGGTGTTGGGAACACTGGACAGGAACATGCAAAAGAATGAAACTGGGCCACTTTCTTATACCATACACAAAAATAATTTCAAGATGCATGAAAGACCTACATGTGAGAAAAGAAACCTAGAAAAATCCTAGATTTTCCAAAATCCTAGAAAGGAATACAGGTAGTAACCTCTTTGACTTCGGCTGTAGCAGTTTCTTACTAGAGATGTCTCCAGAGGCAAGGGAAACAAAAACAAAAACGAAGTATTGGGACTTCATCAAAATAAAAAGCTTCTGCACAGCAAAGGAAACAATCAGCAAAACTAAAAGGCAGCCGACGGAATGGGAGAAGATATTTGCAAATGGTGTATCCGATAAAAGGTTAGTATCCAAAATCTATAAAGAACTTACCAAACTCAACACCCAAAAAACAAATAGTCCAGTTAAGAAATGGGCAGAAGACATGAATACACATTTTTCCAAAGAAGACTTGGAGATGGCTAACAGTCACATGAGACTCAACATCATCAGGGAGATACAAATCAAAACTACAATGAGATACCACCTGACACCTGTCAGAATGGCTAAAATTAACAACACAGGAAACAACAGATGTTGGCAAGGATGCAGAGAAAGGGAAACCCTCTGACACTGTTGGTGGGAATGTAAACTGCTGCAGCCACTCTGGAAAACAGTATGGGATTCCTTAGAAAGTTAAAAATAGGACTAACTACCCTACATCCCAGCAATTGCACTACTGGGTATTTCCTCAAATACAAAAATACTGATTCAAAGGGACATGTGAATCCCAATGTTTATAGCAGCATTATCAGTGACAGCCTAAGCATGGAAAGAGCCCAGATGTCCATTGACTGATGAATAGATAAAGAAGACGTGGCATATATATAAAATGGAATATTGCTTAGCCATAAAAAAGAATGAAGTCTTGCCATTTGCAATGACATGGATGGAGTTAAACAGTATTATGCTAAGCAAAATAATTCAGTCAGAGAAAGATAAATACCATGTGATTTCATTCATATGTGGAATTTAAGAAACAAAACAAATAGCATAGGGGAGAAAAAAAGAGAGAGGCAAACCGTAAGAGAGACTCCTAACTATAGATAGCAAACTGAGGGTTGCTGGAGGGGAGGTGGGTGGGGGAATGAGTTAAATGGGTGATGGGTTTGAAGGAGGGCACTTGTGATGAGCACTGGTGCTCTATGTAAGTGATGAATCACTACATTCTACACCAGAAACTAATATTACACTGTATGCTAACTAACTGGAATTTAAATAAAAACATGAAACTGATATATATAGATATATATAGATATATATAGATATATATCTATATATATAGATATATATATATATGTATATATACACACAGAGAGAGAGAGAGAGAGTAAAAAAGAACAGACTATATCTTCTTCCTCAAATATTATCAGCCCTAGCTGTTTAAGCAGAGATGGAATCATATTTCCTTAAATGAAGATAAAAGTGGTCAATATGTTTGAAGGAAATGGAACGTTTAGAACATTGTGAATTGAAACCAGAAACACATCTTAAAATGATCAGTATTTTTTTGAACAGTTTTATTGAGATATAATTGACTTTAATCAACTGCAGACTTATGTAAAGTATACAGTTTATTAAGTTTTAACATAAGCACATACCCATGAAACCATCACTACAGTCAAAATAATAAAAATACGCATCACTCCCGAAAGTTTTCTCATGTTTCTTTGGTGTCTCTCTTTTCTACCTCTCCCTCCCTTATTGGTCCCAGCCAACTACTCTTCTGCTTTTTGTCACTTTAAATTAGATTGCATTTTCTAGAGTTTTATATAAATGGTATCACACACTGTTTTAGACTAGTTTTTTTTTACTCAATATGATTATTTTGAGATTTGTCCGTATTGTTGCATTTATTAACAGTTTATTCCTTTTTATTTCTAAGTAAGTATTCCATATGTGGACGTACCACACTTTGTTTACTAACTCACCTATTCATAGATATTTGGATTGTTTCATTTTGGGGCTATTACAAATAAAGATGCTCTGAACATCCATATACAAGGCATTGCACTGACATATTCTTCACTTTCTCTTGGGAAAATATCTAAGAATGGAAGGGCTCGATCATATGGAAATTGCATGTTTGACATTTTAGGAAATTGCCAAGCTGTTTTCTAAATTGTTTGTGCCAATTTACCTTCCCACCTATAGTATGTGAGAATTCTGGTTGCTCCACCTCTTTCATAACACTTGGTATTATCAGTCTTTTAAATGTTATCTATTCTAGGGGTGCTTTGGTGGCTCAGTAGGTTAAGCGTCTGACTTTGGCTCAGGTCACAATCTCAGGGTCCAGAAATGGAGCCCCACTCAGCCCTGTGTAGGGCTCCACGCTCAGCAGGGAGTCTCCTTGTCCCTCTGCTCCTCCCCCTGCTTGTGCTCTATCTCTTTCTCTCTCAAATAAATAAAATCTTCAATAAATAAGTAAATAAGTAAATAAATAAATAAATAAATAAATAAATAAATAAATGTTATTTGTTCTAATATGCTTATAGTGGTATCTCGTTTTAACTTTCATTTTCCTAATGACAAATGCTGTTGAGCATCTTTTCATGAGTCTAGCCACTATCCTTATATCTTGTCATTGTGTTTTTCATGACTTTATATTGCCATCTGCATATCTGCCTTGGTAAAATGTCTGTTCAATCTTTCGTCCATTTTTTTTAAATCGAGTTACTTGTTTTCTTATTGAGTTTTGAGAGTTCTTTATGTTTTCTAGACACTAATGCTTTTTCAGATATATGATTTATATAGAGATATATATTGTCTCTGTAGCTTGTCTTTTCACTCTTTTAACAGTGTCACTTGGAGAACAGTTTTTAATTGTGATAGAGTTCAGATTATCATTTTGGTATTTCATTGATCCTGGTTTTGGTATTATATCTAAGAAATCTTTGCCTAACTCAAAGTCACAATGATTTTTGTGGTTTTTTTTTTCTTAAAGTTCTATAGTTTTACTTTTACATTTAAATCATCATCCACTTTGAGTTAATCTTTGTATATGGTATTAATGTGAATTGAAACTTACTTTTTTCTTTCACCTCATTTGTTCCTGTGTCTCAGATATTACTGTCCTTCATTGCCTGATGCTCAGTGTCTTAAAAACCATTGTTTTATATATTTTTCTCAGTTGTTTGTGTCAAGTAAGAAGGTAGATTTTGTTTCTATTAACTCCATCTTGGCCAAAAGCAACTGTCACAAAGTTCACTTTTAATTAATGAGCATAGACTACATTTTGTGACTTGGATGACTTTCTGTTATTTAAAAGTAAGCTGAAAACTTTAAGAATGTGTGTGAGTTTTTACTCAAAGATAGGAGAAGGAACACCCCACTAAAGAAATTTAATGAGATATGGAAGACAAACATAAATATCTGCCCTCAATCCTCTGTTTTACATGTAAGAGTTACATAATCTTTAAAACTAGATCACTTATTGTTTACATACTTTTAAAAGCAGTTGATATTTGAGGCAATGATTAATTAGTATTTGAAAATGAGGAGATGTTTCCCATTGCAATTCTCGTAAGTAATGGGAATCCTAAAAATGGCCTTTCAAATCCCTCTTTGTTTATCTGGGAAGTCTCAAGAATTCTTCCAGCTACTCATGCCAACACTGGAGAAACTAGAAACGAGTTCTAAATATATTTCAATACAATTAAAATTGACATTTACTTCTTTGAAAATATACAATGTTAACATCCAAATTCTGATTTCAAATGGCATTTCCAAATTTCAGTTTGTTAATAAGACTGCCTATTTGTACTGAATTTCTCCTACTTCCCAAGCCATTTCCTTTCTTTCTTTGAGGCTTCTTCACGCTTTGTTAATTTCTCCCATATTCAAATCACAGATTTACATCTATTTCTAAAAGGCTGTGTGAAGACCATTTTGAAAGAAATCCACTTTATCTCTGTCAGTCATAAGATTAACCTACTTTTATTCATTCAGTTTATCAACAAATTATAAGAAAAGTGAGAGACTAGGTCTCTTTGGTTCATAGGCCCAAGATGAATTTGATGAGTATATATCAGTGTTGGGCACTGATATCAAGGGATAGTCCACATTATTGTACTTAAAATCAATTCTCTCTCTCTCTCCCTTTTTAATCATTCGACAGTCTCTGGAAAGTTTTCAGGTGAACTGGAGGTCCTTCTGGTTGACCTACATATTAAATTTGAAAGAAGGTTCTGAGTTGAAATTTAGCATGCAAAACTTTGTGCCCTGGAAAACATGTTTCTAGAGTTGTCCCATCACGTAGTAAATTTTACTTGTAGCAAATAAGGACATCACATGGAATAACTTCCAAACTGTTGACTTCCCAAGAAAGGGTGAGTGAGTACATTTTGTTTAGGGTTAGGATGAATATTGAGTTAGAGAAGCCTTGCCATCCTATGTAGAGATGGGCATAAGTCATGCCTATACATACATTGTTATACAATTGAGGCTGGTGCTCCTCCTTGGGTGGAGATTTTAGTATTATAATGAGGTAAAGGAAATTGTTGGTCATTCCGGAGGTCACTCCATGGTCTGTGCAGGTGTCAGTGAGGGGTTAAGCTCAAACTGCTCTGGGTGGTCTGGGATGACTGGAGGTCTTGTCAGTGCAGTCGCTGTTCCCTAAGGGGTGATTTCAGGTTTCATTTGCCTGTGCTAAGAAGTAAGCCAGAAAGAAGAGCTTAGGAAAAAGTGTAGGACAAAGTTCTGTCAGTACAAGCAGGTGGACAATAAACGTCAGGTCTTGGGGTCCAGCTGGTGACAGTTTTGTCAGAATTGTATGTCCCTAAATCATCATGGTGTTCATTGCAATTTGTTCTGAATTGTGATTTCTGTAATAGTGTGCCTGTGTAATACTAAAAATGGGGATTTGTTATTTTTAACTGCATTCTTTCCCAAATGTGTTAGAAAAACATGGAAATCTGTTAATCTGTGTATCTCCAAAATACTACTTAGAATTTTTTACCCAGAGAAACCCAGGAGTGTTTAATGTTTAAAATATACAAATAATATCTGTAGCATGAAAGTATGTTAATGATAAAAATAATATTCATTTTCAGGTGATCTCTGAAATGTGTATCATGAAACTCAAAACACCATAGGAGAAAATTAGAAACCCTTCATTTATCCATTGTCTTCAGTTAATGGAAAGTAAAAGGTAAAATTTCATGTGATTAATTCCTTGACCTGACTGTCCATATTTTAATATTGAGATACCTTATGTAGGTCCAAATCAAATCAGTAAATTAAATTGTAAAGTCAGAATATCAATTTTTAATTCCTTCTGGGATTCATTTTGTCACTTTACTCAGTGCAAAAATATGTGAAATAAAACTGAGGTTTTTTGGGTTTTTTTTAAAAACCATTTTAGTAAAAGTGTTTATCTTTTACTTGTTCTAGAATATTTTCCCAATTTTGTCAGTTGTTGTTGTCTAACAACAACAAGAATATTGGTGGATCAATTTTTTCTAAAAGAGGAAGTGATCTTATGAGTCAGGGAACCCTACAGCATGCTGCAGGAACCCCACCACAGCATGCTGGAGAACATAATATATGTGACTCTGACTCACCTAAGAGGTGAAAAGAAATACCAACAGTAATGTTTTATAAGGTGATTACATCAGATAAGGCTACCCGAAGGAACTGTTGCTAACGGGAGCCTACATAAAGCAGAATCAAGTTTATTTATGCCCTTGTGTCTAACTACTTGATATTGCAGTACAGAACTTTTGAAACTAACAGCAGCCTTCAATTTTTTTTTTTCAAATTACCCAAATTGTTCTGCTCCTTTTCTTAATGTACTCTACCTTTATCTTGGTTAGGCCATTATCTAAAGCCTTGCTACTCAAAATGTGCCTGCAGACCACCAGCATTAGTATCACCAAACAGCTTGTTAAAAATGTAGAATTGAAAAAAAAAAAAAAAGAATCTCAAGTGGTGGCTCAGTCTGCACAGCAAGCAACTCTTGATCTTGGGGTTGTGAGTTCAAGCCTTACTTTGGGCATAGATAGGGCCTACTTAAAAAAAGAATGAAATATGGGACCCCACTTCAGACTTCCTGAATTAAAATCTGCATTTTCACAAAATCACCAGATGATTCCTATGCACATTAAAGTGTGAGAAGCACTAGTCTAAAAGACCTTATCCTTAGTGTCTGTGAAGCAAACTTTCTGGTGACATGTAAGATGCGACATTTTCTTGTAACTTTCCCCTCTTCCACTTATGCCCAGTGAATTTCTTCTGTGTTCAGAATTAGAATATCATTTTATCCTTTTAAGCACTACCAATTCAGGCAAAATTTCAAATTAGGTAAAGTTTATGTTTTTATTGTTTTTACTCCTGTTCCCCACCCTTTCTCCATGAAGCTGTAGATGATGTTTTAAAATTGCCAGTCTCAGTTCATGTTACTCCTCATTACTTGCAATGGTTCAGTCACACTGACCTCCTTTTTGCAATTAAAAACACCAGACTTTCTTGTCTCTGGGCCTTTGGCTGTCTTTTTCCCTCTGCTTAGAATACACTGTCACCTGCCTCTGCATGTATCAATATCAAGCCCTTGTCCTATCTCAGCTTTAATACTCTATGACTGTCCTTCTGTGTAAACCAGATACTCTCTAAATATCAACTTTATTAAATTCGTAGCTGATATTACTTGAAAGGGCATGTCATGATGTGAAATCCCCAATTGTGGTTAGGAACCTTGTATATCTCACCTCTGATTTCCATCACCCCAAACAGTATTTGCTATGGAATTAAGTCCTTCATAGTTATTTGCTAAATAAATAAATGAATAAATCCCCTTTTCTTATGCTCTTTTTATTCAGTCATGTAACTAACTAAACATAAGCATGTATTATGTTCTAATCATTTGCATAAGTGCTAGTTATGAAGATGAAGAAAATTCAGTCTCAGCTTCCAGGACATTCATGATCTAGAGAAGAAAGACATGTATAATGACGAATTATAATATAAGTAGATTTTTATAGGAGAGGAGATCATTGTAGGCTGAGAAACATGTACAACGGCTGGTATGAAAGAAGCTGATATGTTACCGAAATGGTGACACTCACTGTGATTTAAGCATGGCTTTACCCACTTTGAATTATTCTAATAACAGAAGAAGATCACTAGATATAAATAGAAGCTTGGAAAGATAAGAAAATACATCAACTTACACATTACTAGGACTGTCTTGGAAATATTTTAGATAATGCAACTCAAATTTGAATGTGCATATAAGTAATCTGGAAATTCTCTTAAATGGTGAGAGATTGTTCAAGCATAGTTTGTGAGATTGTTTCATGATCTTTGGAGATTGCTGGACTCTTCCACTCACCCCACCTGAATACAAATCAAACAAAATGAACAAACGAGCAAAAAACCATGCAACCAAACAAAAAATGAACTTGAAAAGCCACCATAAAAGAAAAAAAAAATGCACCAAACAGAGGATATGATTTTATTCTGCCTCTTAAGAAAGGGAGAATGTTTCTCAATGAGGAATGTCTCAAAGAAAAAGACAACTAGGGGTTTCATAAAACAATGATGTGACTGAGGAAGGGTGGAGGTGGGTTTTATCTTAGAGTGTGTGTGGGAAGGATGGTCTTTTGTAGTTTCTCTGAATGCGAATGATTGGGAGGATGTCTTAACCTTTTCTGTTTTCCAAGCATAGGTCTTAGTCAAAGGTCAACATTGTCACCACAGTTTTATTTTCTTTGAAGGACTTACATGAGTAAGATTTAACCTTATTTTTTTTCCAACTCTGTCAAAATGTGTGTTACTGGTACACACATTTCAGCTAAAGCATTAGTAGAAAGACAAATCAGAATACACAAATCCATATAAAGTTAAGAATGAATCAAAACATCTACTATAACTATGAGACTTTATATTCTGGAATATAAAAATCTTGTTAAACCAAAATAAGTCTTTAAGTTTTAGACTATTAGGCAGTTTAAAAACAGTGAATAATTATAATTAGTATGGGGAGCGTTTTGGGGTTCAAAAATTAACTTTCAAATGCTCTGAAACCATGTATTGCCTAATTAAGGCATTATGTAAGTTTGAGCCTGTGTCTGATACTGAGTTTAGTAGGCCCAAAAGAGAGAATAGCATTTGCATATGGTTGGTGCTCCATAACTGTTTGATAATAATGACTATAATGATTTACAATTTAACTCAAATAATATTACTAGATATTTATATTCTTTCAAGTTGCATTTCGAATTCATACCTGAAATCTATTTCTTAGTGATCAGTAGGCATTTGCATTTAGAAAGGACTAAATCAATGGTTCTTAACAGGGTGCAATTTTGCTCTCCAAGGGACATTTGGCAGCATCTGGAAACATTCTTGATTGTTGCCACAGGACTTGGGGGTGCTACCAGCATCTAGTGGGTTGAGGCTAGATATCTTGCAATATACAGAACAGCCTCTCAAAATAAATAATTATTTGGTCCAATATATCAATAGTATTGAGGTTTTGAACCTCTGGACTAAATAAGTTTTATATGGATTGAATGAATATGTGCTCATTAGTGTAGATACCTAGATAGTGTATATCAATGTGTGTATTTGTGATTCTTTGGAATTTTTTTTCCTTTCCTTTTTACTTGCTAAAAAAGTTATGATATTGTTTGCCAATTATTCTCTAATGAAGTAAATATTTTTTAGTTGTAACTAGAATAGACAAAGAAATGACTTTCATTCTGATATTGGATCCCCAGTCCCAAGTAACAACAAAAAAGTGATAGAATAAAGCTGACACAGTATAAAGTAAATCCTAAAGTTCTAGAACATTATTGTGTTTGAGTCTTTGACCCTCCGTCAGTGTTGAAGGAATCAAAGAAAAGAGAAAAGTACTTTGAAAGTTATGTCTTTAAAATTTTTCTCAGACATATCTTTTATTGGCACATTTGAGCGAGAGAGAGTTCCTCTCTTTCTCAACTTAGAGATTCATAGACATAGACATGTAACTACCTGAAGAGAACATTCCAACATAACTGGGGGAGTGGGGATGATAGTAAATATCTACCATATGAAGTGATCAAAGAAGGGTAGTCAAAGAAAATGTAGTCAGTGAGGTTGGAGGCAGCTGAAAGAAAAATTAGAATGGTTAGATGCCAGTATCTGACATATTTTGGATTATAACAAGAGAGATTTCAAATGTTTGTAGTCACCCACATCAGAGCATTTGTAAAGACAAAACATGCAAAGCAAAGCTACTGGCAATTGTCAATTATCTGAAACTTAAGCAAGAACAAAGAGAAAAGATGATAATATGAGGAAATAATTGCTACTATGTGTACATATGTACATGTATAAGTTGATTTATTTAGTGCTTTCTGAATTATAATTTATAAGACATATTGACATTTGGAATTCATTAAACCATCTCTGCATCCAGTTTTTTCTAAATTAAAATTTCCTTTCTCCACATATTTTTTCATTTCTTTTTTTTTCTTTTTTCCCCCCTCCCAGACATATTGTCCTTAGCTCTTTTTAAAAACACTTGATCTGGGGCGCCTGGGTGGCACAGCGGTTAAGCGTCTGCCTTTGGCTCAGGGCGTGATCCTGGTGTTATGGGATCGAGCCCCACATCAGGCTCTTCTGCTATGAGCCTGCTTCTTCCTCTCCCACTCCCCCTGCTTGTGTTCCCTCTCTCGCTGGCTGTCTCTATCTCTGTCGAATAAATAAATAAAATCTTAAAAAAAAAAAAAAAAAGAAATCTTGGATAGAATCCCAAAATAGTATTGTTGACTGAGGCAGAAACTTGTGAGATTTTTATCTATAGAAGTTGTACTTTAATATATCAGTTATGGACTAGGGAAGGATTTAGGTAAGATATTTGAGGCGATTAGTATGTAGAAATGTTGATCCTTCATTATTGTTTTCTGAGTACTGAACTCTCTAACTTTCTAAACAGGTTTTTCTACATTTTGCGTGGAGATGCTAGATAAATTCAGTAAGCCAATTGCATAGACCTAAACTGGACATTTATACAATAGGTTTGCTGTTGAGGTGGTAGTATAGCTTGATTACTATTGTAATATAATTCTTGATACCAACTTGGAGATCATTCTAGGTCAGTTGAGAGGGGGTAGTATGGGAAGAATCCAGACATCATTAATTTTCTAGTTGAGCAGAGAACTATCTAAATGATATTGACTAGAACTCTCCATTAAGGCAGTGGTTATAAGAAACTTAAAAGCCATGAGGACCAGGTAAGGTTAATTAATCCAGTCGTTCATTTAACAAACATATATTAAGAGCTTACTCTGTACTCGATACTTTGCTTGAGGGGAGGGGTGATATGCAAAGATGAATAAAACATTTTTTGACCCTAAAATATATAGTATCTATTAATGGAAGTTGTCATAAATGGGTAAATGAAGTGTTTAAAATTGCTTTGGTAGAAATATGCCTATAGTAAAAGGAAAAAGACAACTTAATCTGGAACTTGATTGAGTTTTAGGAGGAAAAAAAAAATTACACAGGAATTCTCCCTTGAGTGAACCTGAACAATGAATAGGTATGTTCTGCCGAAATAGAATGGGATATTGGAAGGGATACAGTCAACATGTGAGAACAATTTGTCCACCTTAGATCAATTGAAGACTGTCAGTCTGAACATAACTCACAGGTTGATCATACTCATTAAAATTTAGTACAATAAGTAATGTTGAAATTTTTGTTTTCATTAATGTTATCAAATAATTTATTATAAAATTTTTGTTATGCTTGTCAGAGTAGTTTTCAAAGTTTAGTGTACGTCATAATCATCCCAGACGGCTTGTTAAGACACAGATTTGCTGCCCGGGCTCCATAATTTGCATTTTTAACAAGTCCTAAGTGATGCTGCTGCTGCTAGGGGTCCAGAGACCATACTTTGTGAAGCGCTGTTTTCCTATAAAGAACAGATTAAGTGTCAGGTGATCTGGTCAGGGCTTAGATGAAGACATTTTTAGTAAACAATTTCATCTTTTTGAACCTTCCCACTTGTAAAATAAAAAGGTTGGACTGCACAATATCCATGACAAAAAAATACAGGCATCCCAGATAGGCTAATGATAAGAATCCTTTCAAATTGAAAATATTCTTTTTTTTTTAAACATTTTATTTATTTATTTGACAGAGATAGAGACAGCCAGCGAGAGAGGGAACACAAGCAGGGGGAGTGGGAGAGGAATCCCGGCGTTCTGGGATCGAGCCCCACATCAATCTCCTCCGCTATGAGCCTGCTTCTTCCTCTCCCACTCCCCCTGCTTGTGTTCCCTCTCTCGCTGGCTGTCTCTATCTCTGTCAAATAAATAAATAAAATCTTTTAAAAAAAATAAAAATAAATAAAAATAAAAGAGGGTGTCTATGAGAAAAGGGCAAAGAAGTATAACAGAATATTATACCTTTACTCTGACCCAAGCAGTTCAGTTCAATCCCTAAATTTTAATACCCAGTCAGTAAAACAAAAGCCCAGCCAGACCGACTACCTTAGGATGGTAGTTTAGAGATTGTCGTTCCTCCCTTTGGTACAATCATATCTTCTCAGAACTGCAAGCTACTTTTTACTTTCCCATCTTCAGGTCTTGCTCTTCCTGAGAGGAGTTTTCCTATTTATATGTATTAATATGTATTTCTTCATCTCGTGAAATTTTCACTGAGATCTTAGTACTCTACAGGGGTTTTCACCTTTTAGCTGCTGGCTGACCCACCTTTTAATTCGGTGTTTCTGAATTCTCAAGCAGCCCTAGCATTCTGTGGTCCGTATGCATACTTGGTAGTAGGGGAATTCAAGTGACTTTAGACTTAGAGCATATAATGATGGTTGGGCCAGTGGAGGGAGCTGTTTGCTTGAGAATCACTGACCTTTTTGGTATATAGCAGACAGAAGCACGTTTCATTGTTAGTGAAAAACCTAGTGCTAAACATTTATTGCTCTGAGTTAGTATTTTCACTAAGCTGAACTGCTTATGTTGCTTTGAATTTGGGAAGAAAATCACCTCGTATCAAAGGACTGTACCTGCAATGACCTCTGTGACTAAGTGGAAGGTTGGTAGGAGCTGGACTTGAGAAGATAGGACCTGTACAATGTGATGAGATTTGCAAAGTGATGTGAACAGTTCCTTATTAAATAAGTGAGTTTGAGGGTGCTCAGTCCTAACTCAAATAAGGTATAAGTTATGTTTCATAAGAAAAGTACAAAGTAGTCCTGCTGCCTTAGTGTATATTTATCTTTAAAGGTAAAGATAAATTTTCATTGGAATTCCAGAGTTAATTATTTATTTTAATAAAATGTGTAGATTTAAATTGATTTAATGTGGTGTTGAATTTTAGGACTGATAAATAGTGCCACTAATCTGAAGAAGACCAGATATGTGAATAAAAAAAGAATATTTAGTGATGGCAGATAAAAATTAAAATGTGATGCTTTCATAGTATGAAACTTACTTTTAAACTCAGAAGGTTAAGTTTTGCTGTATGTGTATACCTTATTTATGCTTTTCTCTGTGCTGATATGGTTCATGATAATTTGAAATATCAGATAACTGGTTATTTTAAGTTTTCTCTTTACTGAATACTTATGACATTACTAAGAATGATAAGTACAGCTTAGTTTATAAGATATTCAATAGTTTGTTTCTAATTCCTCTAACTTATATAATCGTTTAACATAGCTAACATTTCATTGAAATGACAGCCAAAAAAATGGAGAGGAAAAATAGACTGATAGGAGATCCTAGGTTCTAGAGATGGCTTCTGTTCTTCTAGCAGTGTGAATTTGTAAAAATTACTTAATCTCACTGGGCTTCAGTCTTTTAATTTTAATTATAAGGGTCAACTTCTAAGCCCTTTTAGTTGACCT
Organism: Ursus maritimus; assembly: GCF_017311325.1. Lineage (NCBI taxonomy): Eukaryota > Metazoa > Chordata > Mammalia > Carnivora > Ursidae > Ursus > Ursus maritimus. The sequence continues at coordinate 1,625,495 of NW_024424453.1, read as the reverse complement.
ATTTTTTAATTTTTTCAAATGATTTTTGCTTAAAGTTAGGTCACTTGAAAAATAGATATTTTAGGGGCGCCTGGGTGGCTCAGTTGTTAAGCATCTGCCTTCGGCTCAGGGCGTGATCCTGGCGTTATGGGATCGAGCCCCACATCAGGCTCCTCTCCTGGGAGCCTGCTTCTTCCTCTCCCACTCCCCCTGCTTGTGTTCCCTCTTTCGCTGGCTGTCTCTATCTCTGTCAAATGAATAAATAAAATCCTTAAAAAAAAATAGATATTTTAAAACTACATTGTTTCAAAAACACATGTATATATGAAAAATATTCTAAATTTAATGTTATATGGTTAAAAATACACATATTTTGACATAATTTTTGAACACTTAGTTACTGGAGAATATTAGTAGTTTTATTTTTATTAATATATTTTGTTTAGTTGTTAAAAATTACTATTTTCTCATTATTTTCATATAGTGTAGTATTATAATTTTTACAGTCCATAAAAAAATCTAAAATCTCCAAGGAAAAAAATTTGGTTTAGTTAGAATTTTTAAAAGTTAATAAAAAGTCAGTGAAAAGTCAGTTTAGGTTTATATAAGAGGATGTCAAAGAACTTATGCATCCCATAGTCATAAATTTCATTTTTCAGAGTGAAATATTTAAATGTGATCATGATAAAACTATTGATAGAAACCGAAATATTAACCGTAACCAAAGCTGATACCAGGTTTTAGAAATCCTACTAATGCCTCTAAAGTATTATTATGCCTCTCTTATTTGGACTGAGAGCCTTGTGAATTGCTTTTCCGTTTAATCTAGTAGATTAAGCTTTATGAATCCTTTGGTTGAGATTTTCTATTGATAGCTGTTGTTACTCTGTGATAAAACAAAATCAACTTTAGAAGGCTTTGCAGGCAGTCTGTTTGGTTTTGCAAGGCTCTCTCTCCTCTAAAAGATTAGAAATACAACCTACAACTTGCCTCTCTTGCCAAGGGTGTTATTACTTTAATAATATACAGATTTGGATTTTGAGTTGCATTTCAGACAACCAGAGATGTTACTAAGATTTTATCTTGCACGCAGGCAAATGTGTAGGTTCTGTTTGTACATCTCATCCTCCGGAAGCATACGATTTCCGTAAAGTCAAATTTATGAGAAAATAATGGAGAATTACAGTAATGGCCTTTTTTCATTATCATTTTCTTTTATACGAAGGACTCTCTGAAAATATAAATTGACTTTGACAACTTCTTTCTTCTGTTTCCTTGTCCCCCTTTTTTAAAATATGTAAATATTTTGGATTTAGGAGTAGAGCCCCCTAACTTCTTATGTAAAGACATTTCTAAATCTGTTTGCTATCGGTTAATCTGATATGATTCTTAACAATAAATTCAGAATCATAACTCTTAAAACTTCACCTTGGCAGCACGCATCCAATTGTATTGTGTCCTCTGCTGGCCTGATGTCACTAATGAGAGCCTGAGTGTCACAAGGCAATGAGGGTTGCCCGTCAGTTGCAGAGCTTAGTCAACTGTGGAATGAAGTCTTGTTTGCTTGCTTTCTTTTGTAAAGCAGTCAGTGAATCTCAGCACATTTTCAGCAGCTTAGTGATATTGCTCATTTCATCTCTTCTTCTAAACTTTTTGCATCATTTTACTAACCATTCCTGAACTTTATTTCATTTTGTATACCTACTAAGGCTGTGCCAAAGCAATTGGTAGTAGAGCAGCGAATAGGCATTAAAACAGGGTAATAACTACTACAAGAGAAAGCATCAAAAATGATAAGAACCTGAAAACTACATTTACCATATTTCTGACACATTTTTAAAAGATTTTAAGACTAAAGCAAAAAAGCAAGTATGTGCTTAGTATTAAAAAATAAATAAATGGGCACATGAATAAAAGAATTATAGAATAAAATGCAGAAGTTCCCGTTTGATGTATCTCTCCCATGCCTACATTTAATAGTCTGATTTGTATCCTTCCAGCTTTTTTACCATGTGGGCTCAGGGCCAGACTTAATTTGAATTAAAGAAAAAAAAGCAAAATGTCATGTAATACACCAAAATTTAAATAAACATCACATAAATTTATACTTCAAATGTATTTTGTGGTTTTCACTTTATATAAATGAGAGCATACTTTTTTAAAAAATCTAGAATGTTCCTTATGATAAACACACCATATTTTATTTAACCAATTATCATTGATGAACATTTAGTATTTTTCAGTTTTTGATTATTAGCAAGAATGCTGTGAATGATATACACTGTGTGTGTGTGTATATATATATAAAGTATTTTTCTAAGATTCCTTTCAGGGACAAAGAATATGCATATTTAAAATTGTCCCTCAAAAAGTATATACCAATATATACTAAAACACTGTATGTTAGTCTCATTTCTCTAGGATTGCAATTAAAAAGATTGCCAATAAGCCAGTTGAAACATGTTTATTTTAAACTTGGCCATTATCCTAGATTTTCATATTTTTATTTATTTATCATTCGTGGATGATATAATATGACAATATAATATTACATATAATATCAGGAATAGGTGCTAAATTTGATCAAGTATTTATTTGGAGGCTGGAGATCTTTGACTACCTTTTCAATTTATCTAAACTTTTTATTTTATTCAGGTATTTTTACCTTCTTGTCAAATTTGGTACTTAAGATATTTTAAGAAATTGCCTGATAATGTAAAATTTCAAGGTTATTAACTAAAGTTATACATAGCCTTCCCTAACATTAAAAAATATCTACTTAGAATTATGTTCTTTCTTTATCTCTAATGTAGTGTATAGTAGTATTTTTAATTTTAATAAAACCTAAAAAAATTGCTATATCCTGTTGACATTTTTAAAGCCCACATTTGATTTTGTTGCTTGAATTTATTATTATTGTCAAATTAAGACCACTATTCATCTTTATTCTTTTCACTGTCTTTATGCTGTTTTTCTCTAGTTTTTTTGAGATAAAAATTTTATTTTACTTATTTTCAATCTGTATTTCTATGACAAATATTTAAGACTAAAGTTTTTTAGTTGAATACCATCTTGACCAGATTCATAGATTTTTGAGATGGATTATTTTTATTGTCTTTTATTTCTAAATGGTCTGTAATTTCTGTTCTGATTTTCTTCTTTAAAACATTAAAAATATTCTAAAATTTTCCAAGTTTATTCTTCTTCGGGTTTTTTTTTTTTTTTTTGGTTAATTTTATTAACACGCTAACTTATAAATTTCTTCATTTTGAGTTGCATTTTATTTTGGTTCAGTTACATTCCCAGTATCGTTTCTATCTTTTTCTTTGTGGAATCGTTTGAGATTATCTTTACAGCTTAATACATGTTCTTTTTTTGGTAAAGCCAGCATCACTGTTTGAAAAAGATGTATATTTCCTTACATTAAGGTACAAAATATAATGTTCACACAAATCAAGCTTATTATTTTTAACACTCAAATTTTTATAAAACAGTGTTTTGTTCTGAAAGTCATCTATGTATGTATCAGCCTCCAATCTACTTTAAGAATAAAATTTGAAAAAAAAAAAAAATGAAAAAAAAAATGAAAAAAAAAAAGAAAAAAAAAAGAAAAAAAAAGAATAAAATTTGATTTATGGATATTTTTTCTTCATAAAATTATATATATTGAAAATATATTTTTAAATGTATCTTATGACAAAAGTGTATGAATGTTATCTGTTATATATTTTTGGTGATGTCTACCTTTCATTAAGATAAGCTATTTTTTTCTATTGAATGGTTTTACTTTGAGTTTCATTTTTTTAGTATATTTGTGCTTCTCTGTATTTTCAACTTTTTTTAACACTCTAATTTAAATACTTGTATACAGTATCTCAGCAACCACCGTTCTTTATTTTTTTCAGTTCATCAAACATTAGTTCTTATTACATGTATGCACATATATACATGCATGAAATATTTGAAATACGGAAGATTTTCTATCTTAATTTTTTGCTGAGTATTCATCACATTTGTCTTCACAAAAAAAATTATTTTGATGCCACTATTTCTAGCAATTGTGGAGTAATAATTTTAGTAAGCATATTTCTAAGAATTTACTGAGACTTGTTTCAGGAATGTCTCATAACTATATTGTTAGATATTAGTCAGCAATCTTGGCTGAAAGCATAAAAAAATAGAATGTAGGTGTTGTAAAATGAAAGAAATTTACTGAAAGTGTATGGAGTAGCTCAAAAAAAAAAAAAAAAATCACCTAACAGAAAATGAGGAGGGATAAGTAAAGTTAGGCAGTACCTAGCCCTGTAGCCAAAACTATTTTGGCAAGGTGTTTCCTACTGCCATATATCATCACATGCTATAGCTTGCACTGCTGCTACTAGCAACACTAGCCTCTGGATGTGGCCTCTGATGTCACTGCTACTTCTGTCCCTGGAAACCACTGCTGCCTTTTGCCACCACAGTGGAACCTCTGCTGGCTGAGTTAAGGACATTGAGTTTTGTACTTGGTCACTTGCTCATGCCCTAACAGTAAGGGAAGCCTGGAAAGAATTTCTTTGTCTTTATCTTGGCTCTTGGGCTTCTAGAGTCAGAAATCAGTTCCTTCTGCAACTAAAACACATCGAGTTAAGAATGTTGCAGTTTAGAAAGGTGGTCCATATTCAAGGTAACAAAAGCGATAACAAGAAAAAGACAAATTATGCACTAATGTATAGAAAAGGTTAAAGGGATTCATGAGTTAAGATCTGTTGATTTTTTGGTTTTAAGTAGTCAACTTGGTTCATAAAAATTTAAGTTGTAAGTAACCACAGAAACCATCTACTTTAGGTGCTTTTTTTTTTTTTTTCTGTGAGACAACTGAGTCTGACTGGTTAAGTGACTTGTCCATTGAAAACTAGCATGTTGCTCTTTAATTTCATACATTTAGCAGATAACTTAATGAACACCTAATATGTATTAGACATAATTCCTATTGCTGGGGAAATAGTAAATAATAATAATAATAATAATAATAATAATAATATAATAATAAATAGAAGGAGGTGAAAAATATATTTCCTGTCTCATATAATTTATATTCTGATGAGAGGAGACTAATAAAAAACAGGTGATCAGGGGCACCTGGGTGGTTCAGTCGGTTAAGCGTCTGCCTTTGGCTCAGGTCATGATCCCAGAATCCTGGGATGGTGTCCACACTGGGCTCTCTGCTCAGTGGGGAGCCTGCTTCTCCCTCAGCCTGCCCCTCCCCCTGCTTGTGCTTCCACTCACTCTCTCTCTCTCTGTCAAGTGAATAAATAAGATCTTCAAACAAACAAACAAGCAAAAACAGGTAATCCAATTAGAAGGCGTATTTTCAGAAAGTGATAATTTATGTAATGGAAAGTGAGTGGGAAGTGACTGGGAATGGAAGTCAGAAAAAGAAATCAGGTTACAATGAGGAAATGACTTTAAGATTGAAACTTGAATACAGAGACAGCTTGCAAAGATCAAAGGTTTAAGGGCATCCCAAGCACAGGAATCAGCATATTCAAAAGCCCTGATGAATGAATGAACTTAGCGTGTTTGAGGTGCATATAGAAAGCTTGTATGGTTGCAGCATAAGGAAGCAAGGAGAATAGTGGCCTAAAGTGAGATTAAAGAGACAAAATTTGAGACTCTAGCCTATTTAGTACTTTACAGGTCAAGATTGTAGATGAGCAATCAAATATTAGTATGATTATCATTTCTTTGTATGTATTTTTCCTTAAACTTTGCAATTTTCTTTTTATCTTTCAACATTTTCACATTTGTGGTTTTTTGGGTAATTCTCTTTCTTTTGCCATTTGATTGTACTTTTCAGTTTAAAGATTTATCTTTCTTCAGCTCATAGGTATTTTCTTACATTATTTCTTTGATTATTTTCCCCCTCTATCCTACCTGTTCTTATGTTCTAAAGGACCTTATCAATGAATGTTATGGAGATACGGATATATACGTCACACCGCTTAGTAATTAATTTCTGTTTTAGAATACTTTTGCTTGTTTTTCCAGTTTATTTTATGCATAACTTTGTCCCGTTTTCTCTTTAGTGTGTATATTGTGAATCATGTTTTGTTGTTTTGTTTCATTTTGTTTTGCATATAGGAAGATAGATTACCATTTTGAGTTCCAGCAACTGGATTTTTAAAAATATCTAATTTTTCTTTTTTCTATTATAAAGTTTTATCATATTTTGTAAGTTTTATTAATTTAACATTCTTATTCATTTAATTATTTACTTAACATTAAAATTTATTCTCACACCTATTTTAATATTAAAATACAAATTCAATCTAAAATAAAAATTATTTTAATATTTTTACTTATTTACTTCATTTATTCATTTTGAATTTACTTACTTATTTTCTTATTTTAATATTTTAGTCTTTTTCTTCTATTAATTTAATATCTTTCATTAACTTTATTATTTCCTTATACCGTGGTTAGTTCTTCCTTTTTATTGTTGATGATGTGTTTGTTGTTTTTACTTTGGCAAAAACTTGTTCTAATGTGTCTTTTTTCCTGAAATGTTTGATGTCTCAAGATTTGCCATTCCTTTTAAGGATAAGGGTTTAATTTGAACCATATCAGTAGCTGATAGCTAAAGTTTTTTTTTTCAGCAAAGTGAAAGCCAAATATTTTACTTGTAAAATCGTTACAAAGATTTACAAACTGACTTTCAAGTATATAGTCTACAAGCTATTATGAACAGGTTATGATTCCTAGAGACTTAGTTGCAGTGGTTGGGAATGGTTAAACTATGGGTAAGCTTATGGTAATATAGGTAGCTCGTCTTCTATGAGTAAGAGTCCACATGCCTTGTAATACTTGGGGCCCTTGTCCTGTATCTTTCTGCTCATTAATCACTGAAAATCTTCAGCATCAGAACTTATTAATTTAACTTAGGCTTTGTAATGCAGGGAATCCTTATTCCACTTCTCTAAGATTTTAAAAAGCATTTTAATTAATTGCTTGTTAAAATTGATTTATTCACGTGATTGCATTTTTCATTGATTTAATCATATGACTTAGTAATTTTGAACTAGAATTTTGAACAAGTGGAAAGGAAGAAGTGCATTCTCAACATGCAGCATCTCAACAATTTATCTTCCATCCTTCCTTAAGAAGCTCCTGGGACATCTCTTCTCCCAAAACATAGATGAAGCCAAAAAAGAGGAAGCTGTAAATGTGATGCAGGGAGAAAAGTTTTACTTAAAAATATTAGGTGTCATTTAACTTTATAAATTAACTACCCTCAATATTCTATGCATATTTAATCACATATCTCATTACACCCCTGAGAAGTAGAATTTGAACCAGTTACACCTGACTTAAAGTCAGTGTTTGTAAACTCTACAAGATGCAACCTCTCTCTATGCAGTACTGGAAGAAATTCTCAGAATTATGGTGAGGGGATGTTTGAGGCCCTAGCCATACTGAAGATTTTGAAAGCTATATGCCTCTCTAGGTCTTTTGGGCGTAGAATACGTGATAGAATACATGATGTTTGATCTCACAGGTAACTGAATCCACTCTTTTACTTCACTTAAAGAAAGATATAAAGAGAAAATTTAGTTGAGGGACTATTACATGATGTGAGAAGGTAGATTATAAAGGACCAGTGAAAACTAAAAAACATGAAAAAAGTAGTAATTACAAATTCCATGAAAAAGAGACTTTGTCCAAAAAGAAAAACAAAATGTAAGTAGAATGTAGAACTGCTGAAAAATAACAATATTAAACTACTCATGACAGCAGAAAACGTTGATTTACTGTTAGTGTGGCATGGGGCGCCTGGGTGGCTCAGTTGGTTAAGCGTCAGACTCTTGGTTTCAGTTCAGGTCGTGATCTCAGAATGGTGGGGTCCAGCCCCCAGTTGGGCTCCACACTCAGCTCGGAGTCTGTTTGTCCCTCTCCCTTCCCCTATGCCTCTCCCCCCACACCCTCACACACATTCTTGCTCTCTTTCTCTCAAATAAATAAATAATTAAACCTTTAAAAAAGTTAATGTGGCATAATTGTGTTGGGATTATAAAATAAGTAAGTATGCAAACTGAATCATTATTTATCCTAATAGGACGATAGTCTATTCATTGATAAATTCAGAGTTGGTAGAATTCGCATGTAATTTCAAAATAAATGCCATCATTTAATTTTAGATATAGTTTATACTTAATATTTGCTACAAATCTCATATACAGGTTTATTCAGTCATTTTTCTTGCAGGAAGCTTCCTCTCGTGGAAGGGCTCATTAACATCAATGTTCCTTGTTTGTAACAGCTTGAGTTTTATTGACTCGAAAGTCATTTTGGTTGTAAATAAAATTTTTAGCTCACATTTTCCTTCCTTGAGTTTCATAAAAAATATTATTCTATTGTTTTCTGGCATTAAATTTAGAAAAATCTGATAGTAATCTGATTGTATTTAAATGACTTTGTATTTTTGCCTATAAGAGAAAAAGTGCCTATTTTTGAAGTCCAGTGGCTTTACCAGTGTATGTCTTGTTTTGGCTCTTCTGGGTCAATTTTCTCAAGTAAGTGGTCTGCCATTTTAATACATTGTTTCAAGTCTTCTTTTATTTCAGAAAAATGTTTCTTAAATTATAGTTTTTGGTGTTTGTTACATTCCATTACTTTGATTTTATTTGCCTCTGTCTCTCAATATCTTTTAAGTACTTTGTATCTATTTATTCTCTTCTTTTTGATTAAAACAATTTCCTCCTTTCTCTCTCCTACTTCTCTTAAGAGGAGGTAGAAAACTTCTAATTTAGTTTCTATTTCTGAAATGGTTTCTTTTTTTCTTCTAATTATTTCTTAAATTATGTAAGATCTTTTGCAATTTTGTCTCTCTGATCACATCATGAGTTTCTTTTTTAATTCCAAAGTTTGTTTTCTATCATTTTATTAAGTTTCTGTAGTTTGTTTTGAAATACAAAGTCAGGTTTTTTTTTTTTCATTTTTGGATGTGCCTTATTTACTATTGATGTCACTCTGCTCTTATTTTTATTTCACTTATAATATATTTGCATGGACTTTACTGTAGTCCCTTTTTTTATTGCTTATGTACAAGTGAAATTAGGGTTTTTTTCTGTACTTTTAAGAAGAGATACATCAAGAGAGAGTCCTTCCTAACTTTATGGCTGTAAACTTTTACAGATGTTAAAAAATTATATAGCCATGCATTTTTGAAATCTACTGGCTCTCTTTTTTCTTTCCCAATTCTATTGGAATCTTCTCAATGTAGATTCTATATCCTATAGTTTCTCCCAATGTAGGATTTTTCTGGAAAGGACATCTGCTCAGTGGCTTGCAGGGGCCCATAAGGCCCAGCTTCTTCTACCACAGACTTTAGACAGGGTCCTTCCATATGCCTTTGAACTGAAATGTGCACAACCCTTACCCAGTTGTGGCTGCTGTGTGCTGATGAGATGCACAAGGTTTTAAGGAGTATCATCACTTTGTAGGTGATGTAAAGTTCTTATGCTCTCAGCTCTATCCATATTCCCTTTGCCGTCCCCCTGCTTCCGTTCTCATAGCTGCTGGTACCATGTGGATCTTGTTTTATTTATTTATTTTTGTTTGGTTTTGTGTTATGTGTGCATGATTTATAACAGCTTTGTTGAGGTATAATCCATTTATCATAAAATTCACATTTTAAAATGTTCATTTCAGTAGTTTTTAATGTATTCATGGAGTTACAAATCTATAATTATCTAATATCAGAAGAGTGTCATCTCAAAAAGAACCCACTAGCAGTCACTTCACATTACGCCTTACTGCCAGGCCTTGGCAAGCAAAAATCTATCTGATCCATAGATAGGCCAATTCTGGATATTTCATAAAAATAAAATTAAAAAAGTGTGCACGTGTGCGTGTGTGTGTATATGTGTATGTATCTGGTTTCTTTCACTTAGCATAATGTTTTCAAGGCTCAGCCGTATTGTCATGATGAACATTTGGATTGTTTTATCCAGATCAAATTCTCCTTAGAGAATTTTATTACTTCTTTGTTTTTATAGTTTCACTGTAGCAAATTCTCAGTCACCCTATCAACTTTTATTTTACCTAAAGGAAGATTATTTAAATCTAACTAAATATGCAAATTCAGAGAAAAAATATAAGTATAAATGAAAGTAAAAACGAAAAAGTAAAATTTAGCTATATTTCAAAAAATTATAATTTAGAAACTGTAGATGGTTATAAGACTCTAGTTTGAGCGGGCTGTACTGTGAAGTTGTGAGTGTTCTGTCAACGGAAATCTTCAGTTATTGGAGGCAAACTAATAGAATATCATAAAGAGGTTTCCTCCATTCTTCGGAAGTTAGACAAAGAGATCCTCAGGATCACATCCAGTTCTTTGCTTCGATGACATTATGTTTACCAGAAATTATGAAAAAATTTTAAATAATCAAGAACATTTTAAGTTGTCAGTTTTTATATAGATTAAAATTTTTGATGGGGCTATCTATTCACATAAAATATGGGCATTTCTATTATCTCCAAAGTAATCATTCCTAAAAAAAAATCTGAGCTCTTTTACAGAATCTCATATTCAAAATGACATGGCTTTGTAGTAAAATTAAAGTTAGGCAAGGCCACTCAAAATCAGTAAAACTTTGTAATTGGAACGTAAAAACCAATAATGATTTTCCTTATAAATACACTGCTGCAGTAAAAAAATATATGAAATTCCTAGTAAGTATGAATATTGCAGTGCATTATAGGACTTTACTTACAAAAAGAAAGTAAAAAGTTAGCTCTGAAAGGAAGAATAAGAAAGGTTTGAATTAGGTTGCTTTGTTATAAAAATAAAAATTATAAGATGTATTAGTTTCCTGGGGATGCCACACAGATTACCACAAATTGGGTGGCTTAATACAACAAACATTTATTCTCTCACAATTCTGGAGGCCATAAATCTAAATCAAGGTGTCAGCAGGGCAAGGCTGCCTCCCAGGAAGCTCTAGGGGGAAATTCTGTTCCTTGCCTCTTTCAGTTTGTGGTTGCAGTACTCCAGCCCCTGCCTTTACTTTCCCACATCCTTGTCCTCTGTCCTCTTTTGTCTCAAATCTCACTGTGCCTTCCTCTTATAAGGGACATTTGGCATTGGAGTTAGGGACCATCCAGGATGATATCTTTATCTCAAAATTCTTTTTTTTTTCCCCAGAGAGAGAGAGCACGTGTGCCTGTGTGCGACAAGGTGGGGGGTCAGAGGGACAGGGAGAGAGAGCATCTTATGCAGGCTCCCTGCTGAGTGTGGAGCCCAACACAAGACTGGCTGATCTCACAACACTGAGATCATGACTTGAGCCTAAATCAAGAGTCAGATGTTTAAAGAACTGAGTCACCTAGGCACCCCTCAAAATTCTTAATTACATCTGCAAAGACCCTTTTTCCAAATAAGGCAATATTCACAGGTTCCAAGAAGCAGTACGTGGACATATCTTTTGGAGCTACCATTTCACCCAGTACACAAGTATGTTAGCATACTATGTAATAACTATTTTTCAGGTTAGAAGAGTTTTCCAACATGATCCAATAGGTTGATTGTAGGCTCAGTGGGTATCACATAAAATAACATATTCTTTCATAGCTCACTGCATTCAGCAGCTACTGGGCACAAAGCACTGAAGTGCTAGGGAATATCATGTATGAATCAATGCAATTTCCACATTATATTGACATTATTCCCCTATTTAGCAATTGCATAGGGCTAGTCCACTTTACAGAAAATATACATTGTAGCAGAAAGACTCTTTTGGAATAAGCCATAACTCAAATATAAATTAGCTGAAAACTCTGATCTGGTTCTAAAACTGTAAGGTCCTGTCAGTTTTTGGAATTTTTAGAAAAGCAAGATTATTTTAGTTATTGAGAAAAACTAACAGAATGGCATTTTTCAAATCATTTAACTGGAATTGAAAGTGAGTATATACAGCAGGGGAAAAATGATATTTTATCATATATAGTAAAAATTATGAGTATAAAATAAAACCTTATTCCTAAAGAAAATATATTTTGGAATCATTTGAGTAGGCATATAAACACAAATATGTTGAGAATGGTTTACTTAAATATATGCATATATTATATAATTATATATTTATTATATAGTATATATTATATATCATGTATATATATTACATAAATGTGTGTATATATATATATAAATTTATATCAAACTTAATGACTAATTTTCAGGGTTCACAATGAGGCACTAAAATTTAAACTTTTTCAGCTTTTTTTCTTTTTTTAACCCATAGATGATATTTGTCAACTTTGGAACACGCTGAGTTGTAGTATTTATATTAATATGCTTGTCGACTTGGACTGAGATAGAATAAGATCTACCGTATGTCTTTGGGGACTAAGAAGGAAATCCTTTCATATTTTATTTCTGTCAGGTATTATTTTAAAGAGAATATAAAATACCTTACAAGTTACAAATTATATTTAGAAGAGTCTCTGAAGGATTTGATTACCTTATTGAAACTCTGCACTGGTTTCAGTGAAATCATCTTGAAATACACAATACTTTATAGAGTGTTTCTTATGTTGGAGTAAAAATAAAGATATTTTGAAATATGACCATGATAAAGTGACATTGCCTGATATTTGCTTCAACAAATTGACAGTAAAAAATACTTTTTTCTTAATCAATAGCTTTTAGCATACATAATCTCTCTTAGTTGTGCAATTGTGCTAAATAATGCTCCATGACTATGAAAATGAAGACATTTCTAGCACAATGGGACACCTGGCTGGCTCAGTTGGTAAAGCATGCGTCTTTTGATCCGGGGGCTGTGAGTTCAAGCCCCACGTTGGGTGTAGAGCTTACTTAAAAAAAAAAAAAAAAAGACATTTCTAGCGCAAGAAAAATATAAACTTTGGGATTCACAAAAGGATGTATTCTTTGTATATATAGTGTAAATGTTCCCTTGCAGAAGTAAAGTTGGACTTGCTTTTGAAAAAGACTATCAGTATTTATTATTTGTAATATGATTTTAATGACTTATTTATTATTTTTAAGACTATGAACTTTCAAATGCATACTCTATACTCCAAAGAAGGGAGGAAATATTTCCAATGTTAAAGAGTGACATACTTCTTCAGAGTGCAGAGGAAATGTGAGGAATAAAAGCACTTAGAAACAATAATTTTGAAAATCATTTTTTCAGCTAACATGAATGTTAGATTCTTACATTGTAAAGTACTATTTCCCAGGAATGTTGAGTGTCCACTTTCTTGCATCTCTTTGTTGTCTAATTTGTAATCCTTAAGGTACTCAGAAATAAGTAGGTTTTTTTTGTTTGTTTGTTTTTTTTGTTTTTTCTTTTTAAGTAGGCTCCATGCCCAGTGTGGAGACCAATGCAAGGGCTTAAACTCATGACCCTGAGATCAAGACCTGAGCTGAGACCAAGAGTCAGACACTTAACTGACTGAGCCACCCAGGTGCCCCAGAAATAAGCAGGTTTTTTACAAGTATTGCACCTCTGGCTGAGAAAATTGTCAGTGTTTAACAATTCATAATACTCTTACTGTATGGTGACTAACATAATAAAATAAAAAATCATTATTAAAAAAAAAAAGAAAAAAAAAACAATTCATAATACTCTTAATTTGAATAAATCTAGTCTAGATGTAATATCCATAAAGCATAATACAAATTCTCTACATGGATAAGTAGATGGACACTGAATGACAGACTTGTGAATAGTTCTACTTTTATAAAAATAATTATTTTAAGTAATATTTTTATAAAATTAAATTATCTGGAACATTTAAAAATGTTTGATATTCATTAATGATAACATATATTTCTTTTTATTTTACTGGAGTATCTTGCATATTTTTGAATAATAAATATATGAACACGTTTTTAATTTTTGCATTTAATTTGAATTATGTATTTTATCAAAATGTATTGGATTTTCACATACTTTGGAATAATTACATTTTATTTATTTCTTTAGATCATTATGTTAAAATCTTTATTCTTATTACCAATAAATGATTTTGCTGAAAATGAAGGCAAGAAAAATGTTTTATGAAATAGATATGTAATCATTTATGAAATAATAAACACAATGTATAGTATATACACATATATATTTTTTTAGTGTATGTATATCCTAAAAACATTATGTGGATGTGTGTATGTATTTATGCATCCTAACATTAGCAGCTTAGTAGCTTATCCACATGGCATCCTGACATGGGTAGTGATAACTACAGTTATTTGTCTTTGCTATGATACTCACTTAATCCTCTGAAAATGATTTCTTGACACATACTTTTTTGATCTTGTCATTAGAAAGATATACCTGCTAAGGTAAGAGGATAGAACATACATTATTTTGAAGTTTATTAGTTTAATTTATAGTTTGACATATTAAGATATATGAAGTGTGGGTCTGCATTTGTACTCATGTATCCTGTTGATGTCAAGGGCAGATCAGATTTGCTCGTGGAGGAGATTACAGTTTAGTTGAGGAGAAAGATACACAAAACTGACCCAAGCAAGTATCCATGAAGGGCTCTAATGGCATGTTCCAAAATGCCAATTATGCCTTATCATGATGAGAAAATAGACTAAAATGACAATGTATACATACTCATTAGTGCATTTCTGATATTATAAAAATGAATATTCATGGTGGAAAACTTGACAGATACAGGAAGGTGTAAAATTTAAAATTTTACAAACAAAAATATTCACAATGCTGACATCCAGAGAAAACTACAGTTAATATTTTAGCTGTAGTTTTTCAGTCTTACTTACTTGTGATTATTTTCTTTGTACAAAATTTTAAAATATTGACCTTTGACTTTCTATGTATGAAAACAAAATTTTCACTTTGAAAAAATGTGTACATTAAAAATACTAAAAATTGTCTAGAAGTTTACCAGTCATAAATAATATTTTTGGTATACTTCTTTTATACTATTCTTGCACATGTACACATATTTATATGTTGACTATTACATAGTTATTGAAGGAACATCACTGTCTGAGATTCAGGAGCACGTGAAAATGGGGCTAAATGCTAAATGACAGATAACATCACATCCTAGGTGATTTATTTTTATTTTTCTATTAAAATCAAAGCAACATAACAAAACGATTCAATATGAGCTTTAATTATCAAGAAAAATCATTAAGTTTGTTGGCTATTACAATTGCTTTTATGTTGCTCTAAGCAAACTAATAACATGAATGAGGCAAACAAAACAAAACAAAACTTTGTTCAATAATTCACTGAGCCTAGGAGCTCAAGTGTGTAGCTTGGATATTATTAGTGCCTGAAGAAAGAAAAAACACCATTTTATGTTTTAAGCTTCTATCAGGAGAAAGATTCCATCTGCACTCTTGATGAAGGATGTGTGCTCCGAGGTGTTTCCTTGTTCAGGGAAAGAAGTAACTTAAGGTAGTATTATAGGATTAAACCTTACACTTTAGTCTGCAGAAGTGATTTTTGACTCTAGGATCTAAATAGAATAAAAATTCTGTTAATTAATATCACAATTCTTTATTTAATTTTTAAATTGTGAATTATTACCTCCTGGTTTTTTGAAGTTAGTTTCAATACATTTTTATTTTTCATTTAAGAAGACTTCCTAGGGGGGCGCCTGGGTGGCGCAGTCGTTAAGCGTCTGCCTTCGGCTCAGGGCGTGATCCTGGCATTCTGGGATGGAGCCCCACATCAGGCTCCTCCACAAGGAGCCTGCTTCTTCCTCTCCCACTCCCCCTGCTTGTGTTCCCTCTCTCGCTGGCTGTCTCTCTTTGTCTAATAAATAAATAAATAAATCTTAAAAAAAAAAAAAAAAGACTTATTAGGGCCATTATTCTGAGCCCATGCATATCTAAGAATGTCTGATAGTTTTCTATATGAATGGGAAATCACTTGAAGGGGTATAAAATTTCTGATTTTTAACATTTTCTTTTAAACTCCTATCACATTACTTCATTGTTTTCTGCAAAGGAGAGATCTGAAAGTAACTTGTAATTCATTTCTTTTTCTATTTATAAATTTCAAATTTATTTATCTTTAGAAATCAAAAATTTACAAGATTCTGTATGGTCTAAGTCTCTTTTTATATTGATTTTTTTTCCCTTAGAATGTAGTAATAGTTTGGATCTGCATTCTCAGTTCTTTTTAATCTAAAGAGTTTTTATGATTAACTTAAATGATGTAGATTATTGCTTCTGCTTCAGTTCATTTCATTTCCTTCTTGGAAACATCTCCCATGTTCCCTATCCCTTTTCCTTGCTCCAGGCCAAAGGAGATGCAAATTTTTGTGTGATTTTCTCTCTACTTAATTTTTCAATTCCTCATAGGATCTGCTTTCTTTTTCTTTGGCTATGTGTGCTTGCTATCTCACTGCAGGGATTGATTTTGACTCTTTGAGACGTTTTTACGTTGTTTTCGCTGACTCAGAACATATGTTCCATTTTATACTCCCCTAATTCCCACTGGTGTACAGTTCTCCCCATATCTGTGGTTTCGCTTTCCATGGTTTCAGTTATTGGAAGTCAACCTCAGTTCAAAAGCAGATGATCTTCCCTCTGATGTTCACTGGAAGGTTCCTAGTAGCTTAACGCCATGTCATAATGCCCACATCATTCACCTCACTTCATCTCATCATATAGGCATTTTATCTCACAACATCACAAAAAGGGTGAGTATAGTGCAATAAGATATTGAGAAAGAGGGATCACATTCATAAAACTTTAATTACTATTTATTGTTATAATTGTCCTTTTTTGTTATTATCATTGCTAATCTCTTACTGTGCCTAATTTATAAATTAAACTTGTTGTAGGTATGTATGTATAGGAAAAAAACATAGTATATGTAGGGTTCAGTGCTATCTGGGGTTTCAGGCATCCACTGGGGTCTTGGAACTTATCCCCCACAGATAAGGGGGGGGGCTCCTGTATTTTTAAACTAGATACTTCCCTCTCACTCTCAATTCCTAAAAGGAAATCAAACTGTTTTTAGAGTAGTTTAAACATGCTTCAGTATATATCTTGAAAAGATTTTAAAGTATACCAAAAATAATGATAAAATAATGAGAACGTCTTCCAACAAAATGAGGGTATCAAATATATCTAATGTTTTAATTTTAGTAACATTAACCAGATGTTTCCTAATGTCTTCTGCCTTCTCTACTGTTTTTTACATTATGTATTGGACTTTAAAAAATGTTAGATGTCATGCTGTTTATCTCCTTCATTTGGAATTACTGAGGCTAGAGAGATTAAGATACTCCCCTCTATCTCTCAGGTAGTTAGTAGAGGATATGGAACTTCTGTCCCCTGTTCAAGGACTTCTGTCTTACAACATATTATCTTATCCTGGGTGAAAAATGTTTGGCAGGTATATCATTTTTAAGTCTTTGCTTTCCCTTGATTTCCAATTATTTTAGCATGTCTTCTAAGAAAACTGGGTAGAGTATTCTAACAGCAAGGCAGTAGCAAATATCTGTGGTCCTCATTTAGCTGGATGTCATAGGACTGGACTTACATTGGCAAATATTTAATCATCTGTCAGCCTCTTGTTGGTGACTTTGAGCTAATCAATATCCAATCATGCATTTATACCATCTGTATTCAGTTCAGCTTCAACCATGGACCTGATTCTATTTAGATTGGCTTTGAATCTATTCTACTCTGCACTCCTGTTATCGCTATTGTGTATTTCTTATTACTGTAGTTTTTTGAATTCTCCTTGTGTTCTTTTCATGCTCTCTTCTTCAATGCTGATTCAAGATGCCTTTAAAAATAATAATAATGACTGAATATACCCCATAGCAAAATCCTAGTTTCAGAGATGTAAATCACCAATTAAGATTTGGGATTACAGAATTGAAAAGACCTATACAGATCTTCTAATCCAGGGCTATAGAGATATAATCAAACCCTGGGTATCCCTGAGATTCTTTCGGGGATGCTGAGAGGTCAAAACTAATTTCTTAATAATTTTAAGGTGTTATTTCCTTTTTACTTTCACTCTTTTCAGAGGCTTGCTGACTGAATGCCAAAGATGTGTTCAGCTGCCTTCTATTAAGCTATAAAGAGATTTACACCAATGCGTAATAATGTTATGCTTCTCAGGATTTTTTGTTTATAAAGCATAATTTTGTTTTGTTCTTAGAAATGTTTTTATATTAACATGTAATGAGTTTATTTTTGTTATTTTCAAATGAATTAATAAACACATTTAATTTTTTTTTCTCATGCAGAAGTTATCACCCACTTTAAGCCCTGAGTTTGATTTTTGACTTTAACATTTACAAGTTGTACAATTTACAGCAATTAATCATGCTGAGCCTCCTGTCTTTAAATAGGGGAATAAAATAGGATCAAATAAATGCTATTTATTATCAATAAGTAAGATTCAGGATTTTTTTTTAAGATTTTATTTATTTATTTGACAGAGAAAGAGACAGCCTGTGAGAGAGGGAACACAAGCAGGGGGAGTGGGAGGGGAAGAAGCAGGCTCCTAGCGGAGGAGCCTGATGTGGGACTCGATCCCAGAACTGTGGGATCACGCCCTGAGCCGAAGGCAGATGCTTAATGACTGAGCCACCCAGGTGCCCCAGATTCAGGGTATTTATATTGCCTTTTTCTTTAGAAGTTGTGAAAACATTTTGTAAATGATTAAGTTTTATAAGAATATTTTAGCTGATTGTCATTAGCATTCAAGTCTGTAGATGCCCCAAACCCAATCCAATGACATAATTTCCGGAAACAAAATTCCCAGTGCCATGTTAAATTGCCCACTCTTTATGTGCCTAGATATAGTACCGCTTTATCTCATGGGTCTTCATGTTCTATATTTGGATCTAGAGTTAAGAAAAACTATAGATGTCTGTCAGCATCCTAAACATAGTATCTTTAATACGGAAGATCTGCTCATCACAGAAAGGTGCAAATAAGCAAAATAATGAAATATTTGTTCTTAGCATGAAATATTTAAGACAATTCTCCATATTTTCTATAATGATTTCCCTTTTAAATGTTCTTTCAAGACTTCAGATCATAAAGTCAATTAGGTGTGATTTTCTTTAACGACTGTAACTTCTCTGAATCTCTCTTTAAAGAGAGGGGTGTATCCTGGGGTATCAACCTGCAGCAACTAATTGCAGTTAACAGAGTGATTAGAAGATATGCTCTATTTAAAATCAGGAATCCTGAATACATAATTCAAGAGAATTCCTCTTAATAAAGAGAAGATAAAATGTAGAATAGTATATTACACTTTCAGTAGTGAGGATATCTTCTGTATCATAGCTGCTCTGTATATATGGCAAAAGGATTTAAGTTTTGGCTAGAAAAATAAATAAATGAAATTTAAGAATTACAATCAATTTTGTGGTTTCAAAAACTTTGAATAATAGGTTCATATAAAGACACTATGTGCTTTTAATTTCTCACCAAATAAGAGTGTGTCCTTCATTGTATCTCTCCCATTGGTAAAGAGTAGAGGTGATCTGTGCTCACACTGTTGTTCTATTAAATTTTGTACGGCAGCATGTTTTTGCCTGATGGCTGTTAGGAACAGTTCAAATCTAGACAGGCAAATGGCAAATTGGTTGACATTGGATTTAAACCCCTAATCCTATCGCTAATTGTGCAATGCTCTAATAAATTTAAGCTGTGGCAGCCTGAAGGACACATTATCCACAGAAATTTAAGGAAAGCAAATGTATATGAAACAAATCTGTGAATTTTAACTTTTCTATGGTGTGTATATACAGAGAAAAGTAACTGCTAAATTTTTGCTATAACTAATCTGTGAATTTTTCTCTTGAATACTAACGTTTGAACAGTGTGTGTGGGTGGTAAAGGGGGAGGGGAGTAACTACCCAAATTATGCTGAACAATCCAGTTATTTAAAGTATTGTGTAGTGTTTGTTTACTTTATGATAAAACTTCTCAATTTCTCAAATCATCTCCTCGTCCCTTAAACCACTGTCATCCTATATGAACATGATGTTTTTTGTGTTTTATAAATTGGAGGATAAAGGGACTTTGGGTCTTTGGGTGTATAAAGAGACCTACTGGTATCCAGGGCAATGGCTTTTTTTTTTTTTTTAATATTTTATTCATTTATTTGACAGAGACAGCAAGAGAGGGAACACAAGCAGGGGGAGTGGGAGAGGGAGAAGCTGAGCAGGGAGCACAATGCAGGCTTGATCCCAGGACCCTGGGATCATGACCTCAGCTGAAGGCAGACACTTAATGTAGGAGCCACCCAGGCACCTCCAGGGCAATGACTCTTTCCTACTTGCTCAAGACGTATCCTGCAGGTGAATTTGTATTCTATTCTTTTGGTTTGGGTACTGAAGACCTCTCAATCACCTCCCATTGCTGACTGACCTTCTCAGCACTATTGACTCTAATCACTGCTAGAGCCCATACACATTTTGACAGATGCCATCTTACCACATCATGACAGATGCCATGGTGGGTTCTCTGGCTCTCCGTTTACTTCAAACCATACAAGAAGTAAAATCAGCCTAATAAAACTAAAATTCAAAGCTTTTCTCTTCTTGATAATACTTTACTCTAGATTACTTATGAAATACCCTGAAAAGTCACTTCCTGTCAGTGGTTGAAATAGGTAGTCGGGGAGAAATTCCTGCTGTTGTTGCTCTTTTTGGCAAAGCCTTTCTTTTTCTTTCTATGATTTTTTCCTGGATTAAAATGGGGTGACCTTTACTTTTACTTTTTCTAAGTCATAAGTCCCCTTCTTTCTGAGTTGAGCTATGACTTAACAGTGGACATAGAAAGAGAAATTTTTAAGAATGACTCTGCAGACCTGTTTTTGGTGTATTACATCAAAACTTAAAAAATCTGGTAAATTATCTTTTAAGATGGGCATCAAGGAGGACACTTGATGTAATGAGCACTGGGTGTCATATGCAACTGATGAATCACTAAACTCTGCCTTTGAAACCAATAATACACTATATGTTAATTAATTGAATTTAAATAAAATTTAAAAAAACAGTATCTAGGCTTGCAAACTCAATGTGTATGTATAAATGCACATTAAAAAGCACGCACAGCAGAAAGACAAGACAGTAATGTCTCAAGATATTCAACCTCTGGATGGTGACATAATGAGTCACTGTATTTATGCTCTATACTTTTCTTTGTTTCCCATATTTTGTATTACTTTTATGATCAGAAAAAAAAGCACTAAATGTCCTTTTATTCTTAGAAATACCACCAAAATGACTTTTCCCGGACATCACTCCCCTACCCCAGCCAAATAACATAGAATTGAAAATGGAACAAAAGAGAGGTAAGATGTGATAGGATTAATTGGTCATAGTTGAGAACTTCTTTAGGATAAAACTATAACTTACAGCTGTAATTCATAAGCAGTGCTATAAGTGAAATTTTAAATGAAAAACATGTGATTTTCTTTCTTTCCCCAACTTTATAACATCTGGTTGAAGTATGACACCAGTTAGCTTGCCTTATATAATAGTGAGATTGCTTATGTAAAGAAGACATAAGAAACTTATTTAAGTGTACCAAAAAAGGATAAACTTTAATCAGAACAAAAGAGATTTTTCAAAAGGCAGCATCTTTCTAAAATCCCTTTTAATCTCTAAAATAAAAGGGATGGGCAAATGATCTCTGAGGTCCCTTACTACCACAGTGTTCTCTGATAGCAGAAATCCGACTCCCTAATGAAGGATAATGCTGCATTGAATCAGGCCAAAGAGATTTACTGATAGGAAATATGAGAAAACCCTATTAATCAGCAGAGCAAAGGAGCCTAGGACTGGCGTATGACTTTTTTTTTTTTACATAAAAACAAATAACAAAAACAGATAACTGCATCTGAGTTTAAATAATGATGTTAAAATAACGTCAACATGTGAGACCAAAATTTTCAGTATTTCAATTTTCAGTATTTCAAGATTAAATTGCATATTTAGATAATATATAATTTTGATTATATTCATGGAGTTACTTTTTAAATATAATTAATGCTAGAAGCACAATATTTTAATCTTTTATTTTTTTTGTATCTCTTATGGCATTCATTAGGGTCAGCCAGATGGGGCTTGATAACATTAATTAATTGCAGTGACACTTCATTTATCAGGAAGCTCCTTTTCTGGCTGACTCACTTGTCTCAAACCCCAGAAAAATGTGGAAGATTACCCCAAAGCTACTTAAAATCCCTGTCACACTAAAATAAAAGCTTAAAATCAAAGTGAAATGATAGAAACATGAAAAGAGATGGCAGGCTGATAGGGAGCAGAGAGAGAACTGTGAAAAACATAAGAGCAAAAAGCTTAGTGATTTAAGGCCATTTAATCCAAGAAAATCATTCTTATATACCTCCCTAAATGCTAAATGAGGCAATTTCATATTCTAATACTTGAGGCTCATAATGATGCTAATTATGTTTTAAAAATGGTGAAAATTATAATATTTGTATAAAGGTTTCATTAGAGATTATTAAAGAAATAAAACTTTGGCTCTTAAAATGGACATATTTCTATTGTCTGAGGAATACATTTTTTAAAAAATGAGTTTATTTCATTGTAACAAATTATAAATAAAGCTAATATTTTTTGAAATATCTTCCCTTTATTCTTCTTTTAGTGGAACCATCTATTATTTTCCATGGTGTCAGCTAATGTGGGATTGAAATCTGGTTTTTGTGTCTTAAATTCCTTATTTGTTTGTTTGTTTGTTTATTTATTTATTTGAGAGCAGAGGATGTTAAGATTCTGAGACTATTCCTTCGGATATTGTTTGTATTGTGGTCTACAAGATCATTTTTTGAAACTGCCATTTTTAACCCCTTTGTAGCCCAGAGGTACTATAGGCATGTAATCCAAAAGTGATAGATGTAGAAGTAATGGCTATGGTTTACTGTAATTAACGTACATTTTGAATATATGCTAAATGAGAAAAAAATTATATTTAAGTGGTAAAGGGTTCTGTTTAATGCTCTTTCCCTCTTCTGTGGAGAACTGTTAGGAACAGTTCTGGGAGCTGAGAAGGTGCAGGGGCCCTTCTATAGGAATCTCATGGAGATGAGTGGTAGATCCAGAAACCTTTTCTTTGAGTCTTGCAGACATTTAAAGCAGGCACAGACAACAGTAAATAGTAGCTAGCTAAACATGGGCAGTGGAACCAACAAAATGGAATAATGAATAGTTACAGAGAAACTAAGTGGGAAAAATGTCTGAGAAATGTCCAAAGGAGCATGTAGACACTGAAAAATGTTTGAGGGGCATTCATGGGATAGTTGGTCTGTTAGTGCTAAATATGTATAAAGGGGCTGGGGTGTGGTGAGACCTGTACTTCTGAGTACAGGACATATTTGAATAAAAAGTTATGCAATATAAGTTTTAAAACTTTCACTTTGTGCACACTTTTGCAATACCTGTGAAAATGATTCTAACATGTAGTATATAATGTAATATTCTCTGGTATTATTAATAAAAATATATTAATGATGTCTTCAAAAAACTCTTTCCTGGGTATTATTACTGTAAGGCAGTTTGTCACATCAAAATTAAAAAGATAAATCCTAATTGTTGCACTAAGGAGCCATCTAATATTGATTGTGTTAATCATAAGTACCATTTCTTTATAATCTGGCAAATTCAGCAATACATTTAAAAAAGGGACCATTTTAATTTAATTGTACAAATTACTTTTAATCAAAGGATTGCATCCCTTCATATAGAATAATGATTCTCTTCATTTTTTAGAACATGTATAAGTTTCTGTCAATTTTTCAACTTAAACTCCCAAACTTTAATTTTATACAGACTGTAGTACAAAGTAGTATTAAATTAGCTATTACTGGGGCCAGTTCAAAATTTTCTTCTAATATCACTATCACCTAGGACTTAGCCATTCATAGTCCCTCGATTCATCCATTTTTAATACTTTGAATAACTAGACTGTAAACTCTATGAAGGCAAGGACCATGTTTGAAAATTTACCAAATAGCACAATGTTGGGTATGTAATAGATATTCATTATTTCAGTGACTAAAAGAGTGAATGAGTTAGTGGATTTTTCCCTTCTTTCCCAATTATTTTGGCTGAAACTTATATAATCTTCCTACTCATTGCCAATTCTACTCCTGACTGATTCCTGAAAGTTAATATAAGTTCAAATATAATGTCTGTCCATCTTTCCATTTGCACTCCAACTTGGGTTTTTAGTCTTTATTTCCATTCTGATGATGTAACTTTCTGCTGTTCTCCCCATGTTAAACCTTGGCACTTGGTCCGCAACCCCATTGTCCCGCCCCCCCATTATTTCCTCACACAACAGAGTAGATTACTCTTTTTTTTTTTTTTAATTTTTTAATCAGAGGTTAGAGACCTTTGTCACTGACTCTAAGTTGAATAACTACTCTAAGTTGAGTAAGTAGTACTACTTAACAATGTGAGGACTGTCAGTTGAGTAACTAACATCAGTTGAGTAGACAACTTATATTGTGGCTTAGACATCTCCCTTAGTTGTTCAAAGAACATTTCTCTGGTCAGCCTGGGTACACCATAGCAGAATCTGAAATGCAACCTCATTTTACCTAAGCTCGGATATCTAACTTACTCAAGAGCTTCTTGAAGAGACTGTATCAGGGATCAGTGTTACTTTTCACAAAGCATTCCAGATACTGTCAAAGGAGCATTTGACATTCACCCAATAGTTGCTGGGGCTGCTTTTGGAGAAATTTGAGACTCCAGGACAAATTGATGCTAATATTTGAGTTTTGGTAACCCTTCTCCAGGTAGCAGTAACTTTATGGTTATCATAAAAATTAAGGTGTCCAGAGATCGAAGCATTTTTAAAGAAATAGCAAGTTAGCTTTTGTTACTTTCATACTTTTATTTACTTTCTTCAAGGGCATAACCAACAGGCTCTAAAATAAACAAGATGAGCTACGCAATTTTTTGAGGTCACGTCTTTATGTATATTATTGTGCTCTGTGTCTCTGTTGTGGCTTAACTCTACTTCTTAAAGTCCAGAATCAACTAAATAGAATATATTCTTATAAAGTACCTACCACTCACTCTCAACTACTGCATAATATTTTGTGCAGGGAATTGCTAAAAAGAGTGGGAATAAAGGCATTTGATGTTAATGCTGCTGACCTGACACTCACTCGTTATCATTTGGCATGCCCACAGCCCAGTTTGAAGCCTCTGATTAATGTATGGACAGCCTCTGTTCGTGCCTGTTGTCGCTGGCTTCCCTCTTGGCCTTATCTTGCCTTTTGCTTTAAAACAACACATCATAGTTACAACATGTAATCCCTTTCTTTTTCTTAGACTAAATTATTAATGTATTGTAAGAGTAAACTACTATTTTTGAGTATTTACTATGTGGGGCTGGCACCGTAGTGAGAACTTCAAAAGAATATTAGCTAATGTTTATTTCACGTTAACTAATTTCTGATACTGTACTAAGGCCTTTCTTAACTTTTACCTACTTTATCACATTTAATCTTTATAGAACTCTGTAAAGCATGTATTGTTAACCCTGTTTATGTATTATGAATGACCAGAGTATAAATAACTTGGCAAAAGTTACGAAGCTTTAAAATACTAGAATTTTGTATTTACACTTAGATTCTTAGATAGCAAGACTCAGAACACTCTCTCTCAAAACTGACCTTTAGTGCTACCTACTTTAGACTGTGGCATTTACTACCAGATGCCATCCCAGGAGGCATTTTCTGATAGATAATAGAATGTTGGCTTGGGGCCATCTGAGCACAACTTCTCTATCCCTCTGTGAATTTCAGGTAGCCACACTTCTGTCCACTCTTTGGCTTTCTCTAGCTCTTCATTTTTTATACTAAGGGATTTTCGACTCCAGGATCATAACAAATTAATTACTTAACTCAAAATTACTTACAATCTCTTCCCTTGTAACTAGAGTTACTTTAGAATCTCCTTTATTCTTGGTTACAACATACAACATCTTTCATATATAAAAAATATTATAGTTCTCAACTAAAAAATCATTATAGTTCTCATTGTCTTGACAGAGATTCTTTGCTGACCAAAGAAGTCAGGCTCTTTCCTGAAATTTCTCCTAGGCCCATCTATGTACTTCCTTGTAAAATCTAGTTTTTGCAAGACCCCTGCTAAATCAGTTGAAGCAGAACAACCTGCCATCTCTCCCTCAATATCTAATCAGGTTCCTCCTTCTCTATCATCCCCTAGGTGCTGTCGGATCACCCTGGCCTGTCTTCAGCAAGAATCCTGTTAGGTCAGTTTAGCCAGAATCCCCTTGTCCTTGATGTCCACTCACCCTCCCCGCCCACCCCGTACAATATTCATAAATTCCTACTTGTCTGAGCATTCAGAATTGAGCCCAATCTCTCCCCCCCCACTGTAAAATCCCATTGCAGTGATAACTCCTATAACCTATTGCAATGATCTTTTTTTTTCTTTAGATTTTATATATTTGTCAGAGAGAGAGAGAGAAAGAGGAGGAATGGGGGGAGGGGCAGAGGGAGAAGCAGACTCCTTGCCGAGTAGAGAGCCTAATGTGGGATTCGATCCCAGGACCCTGGGATCATGACCTCAGCCGAAGGCAGACACTTAACTGACTGAGCCACCCAGGCACCCTATAATGGTCTTGAATAAAGTTTGCCTAACTTACCATCTTTAATAAGTGTCATTTATTTTTATTTTCCTTAACAGTTTGATTAAATCCAGGTATAGAGTACTGAGGATCATTTTGATACTTAATGTTTTCTACCCCCTCCTTCCTCTTCATTGCCATTAATCCATTAAGATACTGTCTTATTTGAGCGCTTCCCATTTTTTGTTTTCACAATTTCTTAACTAAGTAGTCTCAGAAATCTCTAGTTCAACTCTTTTTTCTCTCTGCTTTTTGAGTATATGTTAAGAATATATGTTCTACAACTTTCTTAGAATTAGTTATTTTTTCATGAATTATTCTTTTGAAATATTTATGAAACAATTATGTCTTGTTACATTCAATTAAAGTACTAGTTTTCTGATTTTCACTTTCGTAGTAGTTTGTACAGAGCTATTCACTTACGCTTTGAAGGACTTCAGAGTAGGTGGGAAATTATGTAAATTGGAAAATGAAGTGTTTAACCAAAATTTTCACACTTCATTGCTCTTAATCTTAGCAGAAGAAAGTAGAACGTTGATTTATTTCAGGAAAACATATACTTGTTAAAATAGATATTGGGATAAATTTGAATAAATAATACTTATAGAAAAGAGGATGTTGACTCACTGCTGTTTCAGTGGATTAACAAATTTCTGTATTTCAAAAAGTAGCAATATAAATCGACTTTTCTGTAATTTGTATTTTCTTTATTCCTGTGGATTTTTCTTTTTCTTTGATTCATGACATTAATCCTGGGAGGGAACAAAATATGCCACTTCAAAATATGCCATCTTGGCATATTGATTTTTTTGAATTAAAAATACTTAAGAAACAGCCAGTGCAAGAAAGACACTCTGACCTCCTTTGTACCCCTGAACGCAGGAAACAAATCTCCCATGTGAAGGTATCTTTTCTATACCAGGAGAGAAAAAGGACTTATCACCAGAGATAGGAAATTCAAAGCCAAGAAGGTTGTATAAACAAACTTTGTTGCTTCTTTTATTTGCTGTCCCAGCCCCAAATTCCTTTTTTTTTTTGTCAAATCTTAACAAATAATTATTTCTTTGTCTAAAAGGTATAAAAGATGCCTGTTTGGGGCACTTTTTGAGTATATGGGACTCCTGTGCACATGAAATTAAATTTGTGTTTCTCCTGTTAATCTGTCTTATGTCAATGTATATATTAGACCAGCCAAAAAAATTAGAAGGGAAGAGGGAAAAAATTTTCCTCCTCTATAATCCCATGAATCTACTTCACATAATATTACAAAAAGTTATTCTTACAATGACATCTTGAAACCATTTTAGTACATTTGAAGAGCACTCTTATTTACTTTAGTTATTACTTTGAAATTTGATTTTGCTTTTAATGTTGATAAAGCTGCAGTATATTTAAATATTTTCTGGATCTGTTAAACTATGGCCACTTACTGTTCTCTTGTAACAGTGAATCCTTTACTTCTTTGTAAGCAAAGTATAAACAGTGTGTTATTCTAGATCTTACCTTGTTTAGTCTACTCTCAAATCATACTCTTACTGGTGACTGACTATGCACTTAAGTGAGGTTTTTCTTCCTTTTTCTTTTTTAGCTGTCATAAGTTTTTGCTTATGTTTTGCTTTTTGTTATTGCTGTTTTTAATGTGTAATTGTGTTTGTACTAAGGACTGCATCAAAGAGGAGGAATTAGCTCTAAGTAGGAGACCTACTTAGTCTGTGAGAGTGATTGGTGTCAGCTTTCTCAATTTTCAGAATTTAGTGATTAATAAGAATTTAATAAATATTTGTAAAATGAATAAAGAAGATTAGCTTTCCCTGAATGAGCTCAATGTCATGGGAGAGATGAATTACAAGACAGGCAGAGAGCAGAACCACATGAGCCTTTGTTATTTGCCTCTTCTGTCCTTCTACCTCACCTCTATGCTGGAATTTGATCAAATAGATCTTTCTCTTTCCATTCACAGCCTTTCTGTAATAGTTGTAATAGTTTTATTTGTTGCTTTGCTTATTTTGTGTTGCCTTCCCTACTAGGGTGTAATCTCTAGGTGAGCCAAGACCCAAGATTTGAACAAATCTACCTCGTTCAAGTTTTCAGCCTAGTGAATGTGAAGAAGAACCACCTAGTTAAAATGTATTGATAAATGACTTAGCTCCTGCATGGATCCATTTCGATTCTATTAAAAAAAGGGAAGTGGAACATTAGAAAATATTTTTCTTATCTTATCTGGTGCATCTATCTGATCTGTGCACCAAACTTGCCATAAACTCACATTGGTCATCAACTTTACATTGTGTTCAGTGACGGTTGTTCTCAGTAAAATCAGAGAATTTGTTTTCCAAGATAATGTTTAACTAAACATGTAGTGCTGCTAGCGTTTATAACCGCCTCTCTGGAACTGCTGAAAATTAGTTGCCTAAAAACCATTTGGACCACAGGAATTTTATTTGGGAAATTTTGCATGCAAGTCTGTATTCTTATTACACTCCCAGCAATTTAAGAATTCCTAAACTGAAGGACCCTAACTTTTTCATCCTCATTGAAAGTTTGATAGGAGACAATATGATAGAGGGACTTAGTCTAATTCTCACTGGAGAAAAAGAAGAGTATCATAGTTAGGAGAAACAATTAACTGGGGTTCATGATTAAGGTTTCTCCAAAGATGGGAGATTGCCTCTGTTAGTTGCAACATCTGCTAATTGTATAGGGTGCCCAGCAGAAATGCAAAAATGAGAATAATGGCTGGAGAATAACAAAGGCAAATGGAAATTTCATATTGTCCAAATGGCAGTGCTTTATAAGCTTATAGAGGACACATCAGGTGGCTTTTGAAAGATTTCAGCCATAGAACTACGCAAGAAAGCTGACACTTGTGTTCACCCCATCCTTGACTGGGCGGTAGCTCAGGAGAATCTTTCAGGCCTGGCTTCTTCCCAGTTTCAGTGTTACTGACTGAGTTAAATTCTCATAATCCTTTCCTGGGGCTTTGTAACTGCTTACCCTTTGATCTACATGGTAAAGTGCTGACTTTTTGATCTTCCTGTTTCTGGTCACTTTCCTTGTTAATCTCCAAAATTACTTTTTAAAAAGGTAACATATAGTCCCCATTAACTAACAAAGAAAAATCAGAATTCCTTACACTGGCAAAATGCCTCTTTCCAGTCTGGTGATCTTTACCTTTCCCCAGTTCCTTGCCCTTTTTCTTATCCTTTGTCTTCTCCCCTGTAAACATTATGTTATTTACACATTTTTCACTGATTTACAAACACCATAAATCTTTCTTCTTAGCCTGTGCTGTTTGCTGTGCTTTTTTTTTTTTTTTTTTTTTTTTTTTTTTTTTTGAGTCACTTCCCCTCTCTTCACTTGGCAAACTGTGCTTGTGAGTGTCGTCTGAAATGCGATAGCTACTGTAAGGCTGCTTCTGACTCTTGTATAGAGGCAGATATTCTGAAGCATTAAGTGTATACCTCTGTCATAGTAAGCATCACTTATATTGCAACTCATCTGTTTATATGCCAGTCTTCACCACTAGTCTGAGAACTCTCATAAATTTTCACTGGCAACTACTTTATCTTTATAAACCTGGCTTATTTGGCGATCCTCATCAAACTTTTGTTGAATGAACAAATTACCTTGAGAGGCCAGCCCCGCATAAAATAAAGAGCCTAGCCTCGTTGGAAGGCTTCTTTTTGGAAATGATGGTCAAATTAAATAATTCAAACCAAATTAAATAATGAAGTATTAAAAATAAAAATCTTACAGCAATCATAGGGAGAATACAATCCTAGAAATAGTGCAAAGCAGGTTTGAAACAATTGGTTTTGGAGTTTTATACCATTATAGGTAAAAACACTGAATGACACTTTAAAGAGTTTACTGAATATCCTAGTATAGAGATAGTAACTCACCAAGTCTTCGGTTTCCACAGAATGGCTACTAATAGATTTTCCGGAATTGGTATCTAGGTTTTCCAGAATTGGCAGGATACAAAGTGAATGTGGATTAATTGGTTACCTAGGGAGATTTTGTAGTTCACTAAATGCAGAGGGCTGAAATCAGAAATCTGAGTACCAGCAATATTTTTGGAATAGTCAAAAGAAAGCTCTTTCCTACACAAACTTATATCTGTAGAGTGGATTGATAGATTGATGCCCCTTTTTATTTATTTATTTAATTATATTTATATCCTACTATTTACCTGGTTGTGCTTGGGATGGCATTATAGAAGCATGCTTGTGTATGACACTCTATCAAATTAAGGCTTTGTCATCATCATCATTTGAAACTTGCCTTGATCTACCTAGACCCAATACATGCTATTTTTTTTTTTTTTGCCACTTGAGTTATCCTGGTCTTACGCCATTTCCTGGCTTAGTCTAAAGCAAAATAACTAAGAGAATTGAAAAATTCCCAGGTACTAATTCACATATCAAGGATTATTGGCAGATTGTGTCCAGGAATAGTTCTGAAAAGCCCGTAGTTCCCAAATTTAAATTCTAATACTAAATTTTTAATACTTCAGGGTATTGATTAAGTTGTGCTTTCACACAGTACTTCCTAGGATAAATGTGTATGTTTACACTTGATTTGTTATTCTAGAGCATTTGATTTTGGTTAACAAGTATAGTAATATATCATTAATTCATTTCTTAATTGAGGACTCGGAAAATCTTAAAATAAGTTTTTCTGTTTGTGGTGATTCTATTCAATTAATGAAATTCTACAATATGAACTTTGAGAGGTTATTGATTAAGTTGTGCATATATTTATTTGGATATGTCAGAATCCACAATTCAAATTAACTTTATTACAATAATAGTTAATAGGACATATTTTCACAGTTGGATTTTTCTTTTAAGAATCCCAGAAAATTTAAAATATTCAAAATTAGTGATAAGTTTGGATTTTATTAGACATAGCCTCCACAGAGTCAGGAAAATAAATCTATAATGAAGACATTGATAAAAACCTGTATCAAATCTAGACACTATTATTTGTATGTAATATAACATGAAGGAAAACAATACAACATGAATTACTGCAGCACTACAGAGAGAAAAACAAAAAGTTATAATAAGAGCCAATATATTTTTATTATGCAAACAGAAAATGCAACCTTGTAACTCTGCTAAAAGCAAATGTTTCCATGGGTGTGCAACAATTCTGCTTAGTTCTGTTGCAGTTACTTACGAGGTAACTTGTTCTTTTACATGCTTCATGGTATAATCTGTATAGCAGCCAATCCACCATAATATGATGTGACAGAAAATACATAGAAAAATCTATTCATTTATGTGTCTCTGGTGCTTACTTTCAGTTGAAATCAGAACTTTGAGTTAGAAATAGAGTTGACAGTTGGAGGCAAGGTAAGGCTGCTGGCTTCCAGGCTTCTGTATCTTTGGAACACTTTTTTTTTTTTTCCTAATAAACTGTTTTTGTACACTTTTTTCTCTCTTTAATATTAATGCAATTTGAGAAACTTGCTTTCATGTATGTATTTCCTAGTAAATCACATTTCCTTTTGCACAAGATGCAACTTTTGAACATAGTTGGACGGTTATGCTCTTGACTCATGAAAGTTCAATTTACCAGCTTCATAATTCTGTAATGTTAAATGTATGACTAACTCACAGAATCTGACACTGGAGCTCATATGATAGCCTATGGTGCTGTCATTCAAGAATGTCTAAATGTAGTTTTAAAGAAATGTTCTCTATTTCAGTGAAATATAATCTCAGTGCTTTCCATTGTTTTAAGAGAGATGTTCTAAGGGGATTAAAACAAACATTTTGTATTTTTGTATGAGAATTATGTTTTATGAAAGAGAAAGAACATTTATTCTGTGACATCTTTATTTTAACATAGTAATCTTAATAACTGAAGTGATAAAGATAAGTTTTTGCATTGCCATTTATACCTGGGGCACTTTCTTATCCAGCAGTGTCAACAAAAACAGCAAGTAAATCCAGTGCTAATGAAATGGAAATGATAATCCTATCTCAAAATAGGAACAATATAGTAGTATAGTGGGGAGTGGTGGTGGTTCCTTTAGTATATGCCTTAGGGACACATTTCTGCTGTATCATATCCCTACTAATCATAGACTTGGGGCTGATAAAAGCCAGAGATGAGTATTAGGAGAACCTTTGTTTCATCAATTCAAGTAGAGGAAAGCTCACTACTTCATGAATTCTCAATTCTCTTGAGATGTTGATAACTCCATTAGCAGAATATAATACTGAAATGTGTCGGATGTACCTGAGTCAGGGATCTACTCAATAAATGATGTAATAAAAGTTCATATTACAGTACCTGTTCAATAAACACCAATTATTATTGAAGATTTCTAATAGATTAGTTTCTATTAGTATTTTCTAAATGTAATTCTCATCCCTATGCCTTCTACAGATTTTAGTTTAAATTATATGTAAAATTTTTGTCTATTAATCCCACATCATTTTTGGTTCTCTTCCACCATCCATCCCTTCAGTCATACTTTACATATATACACCAAAAATGTCCTTATTTTCTTTATTGACATAATAGGCAGTGAAGAGTATAAGGAAAAGAGGAAGTAATATTAGAAATAATGAAAAATAGTCCCTGTCCTCAGGAAGGCAGCATTCTGCAGTAAAAACAGTATTCCCTAGAGATTAGAAAACAGGTTTCTACTAATTAGGAGAGCAGTTTTGGGTAAGTCACATCATTATAAACCTTACTTTCTTCTCTTGTAAAAATAAGAGGCAATAGACTACATGGTCTTTAAGTGTCATGATTCTAAGAATCCTACAAGGATACCTGTTATGGAGAAATATAGTACAAAGTTTTAAGGAAAATTTGCCACACAAAGCTGAAAGAAAGCATATTTAAATTATAGAAGCAAATGATTTTATGTTTAATCTTTCATAAAATTTCACATTTTAGAAGGAAAAAAAAATACAAGAGACTAAAATGGTCTTCTTTCCAAATATGAATGCATTCATTCTGCAGATGAATTATAATTTTGTAACAGCGCTGCTATCTCATCTACTCTGGGTTCAAAGCCATATTCTGGTTCTCTTTAGAGAACATGCTATTTTGGGATTTATCCCAGCTAATAATCAATGCAGGGCCCTGTGGCAGAAACTCAACACAGATGCGTAGATGGATGCTGATCTCATGATATCTGCAGAATCACTACTTCTGGTTTAGCTACTAATAAATGAATGTTTGGGTAGTTTAATACACAGGGAATGAAAGCAAGTAGAGGTGACGGCCCCAAGAGATGTCAAGAACGATAAATGCTAAAAACCTGGAAATGTGGTTGTTGATGGTCTGAGATAATGTTCCCGCACATTAAGTCCCAGAAACTGACAGCTGGATATCAAAGTGAGAAAGATCACTTCTAGATTTTTATGTAACTAGAGGAAAAAAGCTTTTGCACAGGAACTATAGATGTATATAAGCAGGATGTTATGAGAAAGTCATTTTCAAAGGCTATAGGGATTTGTGGTTTTGTGATAACTGTTAATGCACTTTCATGATGGATTTTATGTACCAGAGAAGATGACCCTAGCTGAACATTGCTCTAAGATCAAGAATTTATAAATTTGTTAACTTCTTTTGTATTATCTAATTTTCCTCACTAAATAAGTCTTTTTGGGTGTTTGCTTGTAAAGAGCCTGGTTGACAGAGACCAGTGCTCTATTCTTTTCTATCTTTTTGCAGGCTAGGAAATGGCCCAGCATAGTAACTGGTACAGGATAGGCCCACAATAATAAAGGTTTACATTTAACAATGCCCTCAAACACATTTATACACCTTTTTTCTTACAACAGTCTTGTAATGAAAACAAAACAGATATTATCCATGTTTTACATAAGAAAAAAAAAACCAATGAAGTTCCACAGATTTTTAAATGACTTATTCCTCCTAAACAATAGTACTTAAATCCTATTCGCCTCTTTTTTAAATGTAAAACTTTGGCCATCATATCACCCTGATTCTTCCCCATTTCAGCATGCATGCTAACTTTACACTCAGGAATCCTGAATAGTTTCTTCCGTGTGACATTACTAACAAGGAGGTGAGCCAGAATGCAAGCCCACAGCTAAGTAAAAATTATATTATTATGAGGTTGGGAGTGAGACGATATTGAAAATAAAAGGGTATCCTATGGAACATATTAAATGGGAATATCATTTGTCTCTGGAGAGCCCGCCCAAAGAGATGCCTGGCTTAATTTATGCCAGTTTCTTTTGGCATTAAAAAAAGGTTATTGTAGAAGGGGAATATTAGAGAGTTGAGGGAAATTAAGTGTGAGGAACTTCATGGCATGAGAAGAAATGTTCTGCCTTTCAGTAACAATAGCAAAGACATATTTAAAAAAATCAGATTGTATTTAGTACACTGAGAAATAAACTAGCTTCTGAGACACAGGAGACAAGTTACTTTTTTCTCCTGGATAGGTATCATGTCCTCATTTGTAAAATGTGTATTGCAATGTGAAATTTCTTCTTGGACTAAGTGGAAAGGTCAGAACAGTTTTAGATATATTTAACCTTTCATGTAATGACTCCATATAGTTTAAATAAGCCGTTTGGAAATCTTTTTTGCTATACCTAAAATAATCTTCTAATAGTTGAGATAACCTTAATGATAGTCGACTTAGTTTATATAACTCTTTTCTCCTGGATTGTGGTTATTGCAAGCTATGTTCTCTAGGAGTGTTACTGTTCTGGCAAAGCTCCAAAATACATGCACATTGCTTCGGGCCCACAGGGTAAGCCAAAATTTCCTGGACACTCTTAAATTTAGTTACATATTTGTTTCTCTCATCAGAAAGTGAATCTCTATAATAACTCTAAGTAAGAAGTTTATTACTGAAGCGTAAATTGTGGGGAAAAAATCTACAAAACCAGGTGTTGTGGGATTTCATTTCTAGCTCTAATGATATGCAATCTTATGAGAGATATCACAGCTTGTCTAAACCTTTATTCTTGATAAATCTTCCCTCTACTTATTGGACTGCCTCTTAGGCTTTCTTACCACCTTTCTAGAATTCTGGAGCCTTGTCTATGCTTGAATGTTCTTGGTTCCTTTTGTTCTGTGTTTATCAGACCTATTGCAATGTTAGGACCATAAATGACAGTTTAATTATGAAATTCTTATGAAAATATTAAATCTATCTTCCCTATCCAAATCTAATTGATATGTTTCTCTTCCATTGAAAGCTAGCAATTAATAAAAGTATTGGTGGAATAATTCATGCAAAGATCTTTATCATTTTTCCCAAGAGAATGTATAATGTGTAGGTCAGTACTTGCACTTAAGCAGGGTTTTTTTGCCTAAACCCCAACTAGTAGTGAAATTCATATATTAGCACATATTGTGCTTCAGTAAGGGGAGCTTTCGTGTATTAGCACACATTCTAAGCATTTTTCAAGCACGTGTCTTGCGTAATCACCTACTCCACTCTACCTATAAAGCCAACCTTTCCTCCAGCTCCAAGATGTCCATTAGAGAGCCCAGCTGCTGTCGGCCTACCAGGCATGCAGCCAGGTGGCTCTAAGCCTGAAGGTTCCAGTGCCAGAATGTCACAGGAGCCTCTCAAAGTTATTTGGTAAAGTGTAGGCTTAGATTACCTAGAATGTCTGCTTTCTTCTCCCTACAGAAATATTTCACAAGAATAAATGAGGTAATTTAGGAGAGGCACTTTGAGATCCTAGGAAGAAAATGCATTCTACTTATTCGAGTTATTATTATTTTTAGTATTATTAAATGCTCCATTAAAGTTGGCCTGAAGGTAAGGTCTGACACTTTACTATTGCTGTATTTAAATATAAAGCTTTGGTAAAATTGGTTGCAGTTTGCTTCCAGGTTACCAAGATATGGTGGGATCTCTCATTTTATTGAATTCCAAGTTGTGGAATACCTTCCCTATCTAAGTCTGTTTGTAATGTAAACAATTCGCTTTGTAAATAAACAGCATTCTTCGTAGTTGCCATATTGTAATTTCCAATAGAAATGCAAGCTAAATTGATGAATTCATTAAAAAGCATATAGTAAGGTGATCACATTTATTGTCAAGGAATGAATACTGCATGAATGTCTAGTTGTTTCTATCTTTATTGTTTTTGTACTGTGCCAAACAACGAAGAAACCCCAAATAGCCAAATGGAGGAAAAATAGACAAATAGGAGCTTGTGAATTGGAGAAAAAAAGAAAAGAAAAACTTGCTACAGAAAAGACTATTAATTTGAATTCAATCTTTTCTTTTTTTGTGCATGAACAGAGGACAGATTCTTTTCTGCTCTGAGGCATTCCTATATTCCTGTTTTCTCAGATTAACTCTCCTATTTCCTATTTCCTCAGTTGCCTGAATCCGACAGAGAGACACTAGTCAAGGCTGCTCAACATCAGAGTATAAATGCAGGCTCTAAATAGCAGGAGGTCTGAGACATTACTTTAGCCACATGACAGACCAACATTTTCCCCCTTTAATCATTTCCCTCTTCATTTTCATTGGATCATTTGTATCTGGCAGGGAACAGCCTGCTTCCTAGAACAGGGATGTCCTTATTTATCCCTGAACCAGACCCTACCAGAAGCAGAACTTCCTCTTCAAGCACAAGTTAGGGATCCTGTTTCACATTTGGTGTTTCTGGATTGACAAAAGATAGAAGTTCTCCTCCCTTCCTAATTTTTTTTTTCCTGTGAAGAAATAGACTAAGTTCCTTATCCGAAATGTTAATTTGTTACAAAAGTATTGTACCCCACCAAAATAATGTTTTAGACAAAATTATATAATAGAACAAAAACATAATAAGGGTCCTGATGTAATCCTTATACAGGATAAATTTCTTTGAATTCAAATGTATATATCAAATGATACTCCCTTAAATATTAGAAACTGATATGCATTATCTTTATGAATAGTTATAATGAGAATACCATTTTCATGTCTGTATTATAATAGCACTATCAATATAATGTACTCATATCATTAAAGTTGGAAATGTTAATTCAAATCTATAATACTTTACCAGAAAATATAAAAAGAATGCCAAAATCTGTTTTAAGAAAGTGAACCTAAGACCAGAGATATTTGTAGGTTATATTTCCAAATAGTTGGCCAAAAAAGTAAATAAATAAATAGAGAAAGAACATTATATATTTTGTTAAAGAGATAAATACTTTAAAGTCATGTGGATAATTTATTATTATAAGAAATGGAATTTATTTCCCTCTATGCTTGAGATACTTCTTGGGAGGAAATTACTTACCTAGAAAACTATCAATTCTCTTAGACCACTATACTTTCTTGTACTGCAAGGCTCCCCAGACTTTGGGACATTTTTTTTATTTATTTCTTATAAATCACTGATTGTGGATAGATGCTCAGAGTAATATTTCTGAACCCGAGAAGGGGTAAGTGAGGGAAGGATAAGTAAAGGCTATCCTCTGTGCTCCTTTCTATTAGAAACGACTGCATTCTGCAGAAAAGGAATTTGAGGGTAATCTTTCTCCAAAACTCCTTTATAGTCTTGAGGGTTGCAGTAGTTGCTGATCTATGCTCAAAATTTATAAACTCTTAAAGTTTATTGCCAAAGGATCTTTAATTCAGCACTTTTTTTTTTTCTGAATAGTGGATCCATTGATACTGGAACAGAAATGCACACATAAATCCCTTTATTTGAATATTTGTAATTATAGGCAATATTTCATGCATAATTGGGCTCTGACCCAAATACAGTAAAATATGTTTGTTTGTTTGTTTGTTTGTTTTAATTAAGAACAATGTTTAAAGAAACCTTCAATGATTATAGGGCCACTTCTGTGACAGTGTAGACTTTTTTTTTTTTTTTTCAAAAATCTAGGGAGTAACTTTCACATCTTTAGCTGTATAATGATGTCGCTAGTTGCCTCTCCTGCCACACAGAGCCCAGGGTTCTTGTAGAAAGAAAGAATGAAAAGTAAGGATAAAAAACATGATTTTCACCATTGGGTAAAAAATACATATATATGTGTGTGTATTACATATATATGTAATATATATATATTTAGTAAGGAATTCATTGCTATAAATTAAAAAACAAGTAGAAAACAACTAAATGCTGAATACATTCAAGAGAATAAGATGTGAAGACTTGAGTAAATGATGGTGTCCTTGAAGGAGATGATGCATAGTCTGGCCAAGAAAGGTATCTAGGTATGAATTGGTAAGGAGTATTCCAGAAAGAAAGAACATTAAAAAGGCAGCAGTGTAAGAAAGAAACACTATGTGCAGAGGGGATGATGAAAATACTGGCTTGATTTAGCTGTGTATATACTAGAGAATAACTGCTTATCCAACCTTGGATGGGATTGGTTAAGTCAGATCACAGCAAGTCTTGTAAGTTATACAGAAAAGTTTGCACTTGATGTAGTGAGCATTAGGACGCTATTGCAGATTATTGAACTGCAATAACAGTGCTTTTGGAACATTATTAAACCTGTGATAAGAATAGAAACTTTTGAGAAAAAATATTCTGGAAAGGTAATTGATAGCATGAGGAAATAATGTGCATATATCATGTCTTACAGGGCTTGTCACTGCTAGAAAACCAAAGGGCACTGGAAGAGAAAGAAAATTAAAAGCTTTTTCCTCCCTCTTTACTTTGATTTGTTTACAATTGAAGGACTCCTTAATGTGCTTATAGTAGAAATGAAAGGAGATGTTGAAGAAAGCCTGATGCAAATGTTAAAGAGGGAATGGGATGTACTGGGGACTAGTTTCCAGAGACAGTGGAAACTGATGAGTTTAGACTATTGATGGGAAGAAACTGAGTAAAAATGAGAAGATAGGCTTAGGAACAGTGCTCTCTAGGAGTCTATTAAACAGAAATTTCTATTCATAATGATTACAGATTTTTTAACGATAACCTAGAACTCTGCAATGTCTTGATTTGCTTTCTAAATCTTCAGTAATTAAGTTATGCTCAAATTAGTCTTCTCGGATATCAATGTATACTAATCCTATAAAAATAGGTAAGTCACATATACATATATCAAAACTATATAGCAACCAGAATATCTGAAAATTGAAAACCCTTTTTCCTGGGGTGCCTGGGTGGCGCAGTCCTTAAGCGTCTGCCTTCGGCTCAGGGCGTGATCCCGGCGTTCTGGGATTGAGCCCCACATCAGGCTTCTCTGCTATGAGCCTGCTTCTTCCTCTCCCACTCCCCCTGCTTGTGTTCCCTCTCTCGCTGGCTGTCTCTCTCTCAAATAAATAAATAAAATCTTTAAAAAAAAAAATGAAAACCCTTTTTCCTAATGAGAATGGATAATAGTTTGCTTATTTCTGCTCATGCCACACTAGCATTATAAATTACATAATTTATTCACTATAACTCTGAAGTTTATTTTTTAACTTTTTAAATTTTTTTGCTGTAAAAGCAATCTTTGAAATTTAAACTAACTTTTAAAAATATTTTGTCCAACCCACTGGCAGGAATATCTTATTCTTTTATAATAAACTTTGAAATTTAAAAAATAAAATCAGTACTCGGTGGACCTGAGAAAAAAATTCAAATGCCACTGGCTTGTATTGTTTCTCTGTTTAAATTCCATCTTTTATGCCATTAGGGCTATGTTATTTTTAATGTAAGGCCAGGGTTAGATCAGATTTATTTCGTACATGAAATCCGTTAAGAGAGACAGTCACTTACTAACAGAGGATGAATGCTTCTTTAAAATCTGATTTATATAGGAAAAACATGATGTGTGCAAATATTTATATGTGCAAGCATAATTTATCTTAATAATTGAGAGGCCTTTGTTTAATTAGATGAGCTTTGTTGTTAACCAATATAAACAAGATCCTAATTAATGAATTGCTGACATTCCAATTTTGCAGTTATTTTTCATAATAAGTTTTTGATTCTTACATAAACAAAAATTAGAAAGAAGGCCAGTTCAGGAGCAGTGATAATGACTCTTTCAGAATGAGGACTAAACTAGGATCTATCACTTAGTAGGGGCTTACTTTATGCCAGGCATCATGCTAAGTTCTTTACATACAGTATTTGATTTTTTTTAACACCTATGAGATATATATATATAATACTTTACCCATTTAAATTGACAAAAACTTAGAGAAGGCTTAATAAATCCCCATAGGTCACATGGTTACTAAATGGCAGAGCCAGTTTCAAATCCAGGTATGAGTGATTTTCATAACCATGACCTTAATCTTAACTTGCTTTTTGATGTCTGGTTCAGCATGAGGGTATTAGTTGCCTAAGAGGGTACTATCAGTTGTCACCTGGTATTTGGAACTAGAGAGACAACACGAGAACCTAAAAACTGTATAGAATCATGGAACTTTAAACCTGAGAACAAAATTTTGAGTTCATGCAATCCAGACCCTCTGAGAAAACACAGACTCAAAATGACCAAATGGCATTACAGGCAAGTCACAACAAACATTTATAAGCTGCTTTTATAATCTAACTCTGTGGGAAAAGCCTAAAATGTAATGAGACCAGTCCCCTATTGCATTAACAAGATAATGGAGAAGGGGAGATTATGTCAGGGAATACAAAGTTGGAGAATCCAGGATCTAGTTGCCAAGTTCTTCTCCACAGCTTTTCAAAGGAAGGAAAAGAAACCTGTTTGTAATAATAATTAGACAAAATTTAATTTCAAATTTAGAAAATCCTTATCAAACATCTTCAATGCACCAGATCTTATATTAGGTACTTTCACATTTATTATCTCATTGAATCCTCACCATCACACATGGAACTATCAACATATACAATTACATAGGATTGATATTTAACCCTGTTGACAAGCACATGGGTTTAGACTGAGCCACCAGTTCCACATTCACAGTTAGAAATGATTTATTAAATCTTAATGGAAGTCTGTTGTGAATAGTAATGCTTTGCAAGACAGAATTGCCTTTAGTTAAATATGCCTTGGGTATATCTAAGTACTTCTTAAGCCATAGCGCTGTTTATATAACTATGCAAGTTTTTATATCCCGCAATGTCATGCTATATCTTCTGGATGATTTACGGGAACTTCAAGAATGATTTTGATTTCACATGACTTTTTTGTGGTGACTTCATAACTTAATTGCCAAAGAAGAGGAGACTTAACTATATATGCAGATCTTCTTCAACTTATAATGGGTTATATCAGGATAAACCAGATTTTAAGTTGAAAATATCATAAATCAAAAATACATTTAATACACCTAACCCATGGAACATCATACCTTAACCTAGCCTACCTCAGACATGCTCAGAGCTGTTACATTAGCCTGCAGTTGGGAAAAGTTATCTAACACAAAGCCTATTTTATTATAAAGTACTAAACATCTCACATGATTTATTGAACACTGTGCCAATTTATTGAATACAGAATGGTTGTAAGTATCTTGGTTGTTTACCCTCATGATTCTGTGGCTGAACTGGGAACTGGGGCCACCTCTGCTGTCCAGCATCAGCAGAGTCCTACTGCATGTCAGTAGC
Organism: Ursus maritimus; assembly: GCF_017311325.1. Taxonomy (NCBI): domain Eukaryota; kingdom Metazoa; phylum Chordata; class Mammalia; order Carnivora; family Ursidae; genus Ursus; species Ursus maritimus. Next base: position 1,583,345 of record NW_024424453.1, on the reverse strand, counting down.
CTGGGAAAAGATCAAAATTCAAAATCTGAAGTATGGTTTCTACTGGAATGTGCATCCGTTCTGTATCATAATAAAAAAGGAAAAATCATAAATCAAAACAGAATTTATCAGGGACTGTCTGTAGTTATTAGAACGGATATGTTAAATAAATATGTCCATGAGCCAGAACCCAAGTTTCTGGACCATTGTTTCTTTCCCACATCGTAGTCCTCAGACAAGCTGCATCATGGTTAGCCGAGCTGCTACTGAATACACAGATTCCTAGGTCCACCTCAGAGCAGCTGAATCAGGGTCTCTGGGGGTTTGACACATGGATCTGCATGTTTAACCAACCTTGTGGGTGATGTCCATGCACACTAGAGTTCAGAAGCCTCGTTCTATATTTTCAGTCCGAGACTTTCCCACATTGCCACAGAGGGGGTTAAAATTAGCAACTCTGTAAGGTTTTCCCTTGTTTATTTCTGCTATAATATCATGTGGGCGATTACATCTCATATGCACTAGGAAGGAACTTGTCTTGAGAGGAAAAATTCTTATTGTGGGAAGCGATCACGTTCTCTGTCTACGTATTTGTGTATGTGTATGTGTATGTCAAATAAGGAGGAAAAAATAGAGTGCTTCCCTCACCCTCACATGAAGAAAACCTTGGTACAACACAATTATGTAAATAACTTCAAGGAAAGACGTCACGTTTGTCTGCATTTGTACTCATCTTTTTGATTCCGCCATCTACACAATCCCTCTTAGTGAGTAATGGGTGTCTGTTCTCTTATGTAATACAGTCTTCGAATTGCAGGCATGGAAATCATCTTAAAAGGTCATCTTGTCCTTCCCTTGACCTCCAAGCCTCATATATTTGAAATTCTATTTTTAAAAGATTTCCACAATTGCAATGTTCTGAAATCCCTTGGGGACCCATTTAGTGTTGAACAGCCTTTTCAATTATCAAAAGCTCCTTTCTTTCTTCCCTTGTTTTGCTATTAAAATTCATTTTCCTCCGTTATGTTTTCAACAAAAATGAAAATAGCTGGTCATCATAATCTATGGAATAACCCTTTATTGAAGACTATTAATAATAGCCTTTCAACCAGCTCTTCTTTAGCCTAAATAATAAAAGGCTTTTTAACCCTTTTTGGAATACTCATTTTCTAACCTTTCAGTTATTTCTCTTCCTCTATCCTAAACTCTCTTCATCCTTCTTAAGTTCTGGAGTGTGAAACTAGACACAGTAGGATCTCACCAGTGCTGAATATAATAGGAGGATTACCTTGCTGTTCTTATTTACTCTACTCCTATTTATGCATCCTGTAGAACTCTGAGAGGTTCAGATAAGATATAAATGGGTGTCCTGATGCTCATGGTCTTGAATAATTTCATAGCACTTTTCATAAAGATATGGATGTTATTTCCAGGAACCTGGGTAGTTTGTATCATAGGTAATTACTTTCTGCCTATCTGTAGCATTCTAAGTTTCAATTAGATGAATTATTCTTCACTTCTACCGGTAAAGCCATTATTGCAAAAAGTTGTTTGAGCAGAACAGAACAGCTCTGCACTTTAACCGAGGGAGAAAGGACCACTTTATATCCAATCTGTAAAGAGGCTAGCATTTCCTTAAGTGTATGAAAGTGATACAGAGTCCTGCTTTCCTGTCCTAATGTGTGCTGTCCCACATGCTCTTTTTATTTTTCTTTTAAATCCTTATCTTGCTTCGTTATCCTAAGTCCTGACAGGAAAATCTACCTTGATAATAGCTTTTATTCACCAATTTCAGTGAAATTTTAAGTCAGAGATGTTTAAAATAGAACATGAGATCAACAAAGCTGTAAGTCAGATTTACACTTGTTTCATCAGTGTAACTAAAAATGCAGAGGACTCAGACTTTTGTTTTTGCTTTTTTGTTGTTGTTGTCTAGTTCCGTATTGGAAATGGTCAATGAAATTGCATATTCATTGTTCTATAAAAAATAAATTGACTACTTAACTGTGGCAGTGCATGCAATCAGTTTAGTGGTTGTCAGAAGGTCTAAAACAATAAGCACAGTCTGACTTTTTATGTATCCTCTCTGTTATTTTCTATTGAAATAGGATTTCTGTTTGCCTTTTCTTTTTAAAAAGTTGTCTTCAGTGTTATCCCCTTTGTTTGACTCCAAAACTTTTCTTCATGCAATTCGCAGTCTCTTAGATATATAGGTGAAGACCAGAGACCTAGGCAACCAGGTGATGTTGTTCAGAAGGCTGACTTCATGAGCACATCTTTACCAGGTCTTTCCTCAACTCTNTCCCTATTTCTACTTAGCTAGTCTTTTCATTCTCAGATGGGTTTATGGGAATTTAGGGAGGTTTTACAAAGGCAGTGAATGTTTTTGAACCCCATCTTAAAACACAGATGTCATCTTGTCATTCCCGTTCCTTTAACAGAACCTATTCCCTATAGGATAAAATCTACACTCTTTTGTATGCTATGTCAAAATATGCCAATTTTCAATTTCTCTGTCCTCTTCCACACACATCCCCAAACTGCTATTTTTTAGGTTATGCCTGCTATTTCCCTTTTGCTCTTAAATGTATCCTGATATGGGTGAAAATTGCATAATCATTCTTCTATTAAGATGCAGCTCACACATTTAATACATTTATAAAGCTTCTCTAACTTCTGTTAGCTGAACTTTGTTTCCTTCTTAATGTTCATATGGCAGTTTAAAAAAGTTTGAGGGGATTAAGAGTATACTTATCATGATGAGCACCGAGTAATGTATAGAATTGTTGAGTCACAGTATCGTATACCTGAAACTAATACAGCGCTGTATGTTAACTATACTGGAATTAAGAATTTAAAAAAATCTTTGCTATAACATTTAGTATTTTTACTAACATTTTTTGTTTAATAATCTGCCTTTTGCTCTAGAAAATGTGCTTTTAGATGCCAGGACTATATATAATCATTCATTCATTCATGCACTCATTCAATAAATATCTTACTAGGATGTACTAGAAGTCAAACACTGTCATATGACAGAACGCTGATGAAGAAAACAAATAAGGGCTATGTTTTCATGTTGTTTTAATTCTTTTTTTTTTTTAAGGAGGAGACAGCAAGTGGACAAATAAATGTTTATTTTAGGCTGTGATAGAAAATAAAACAATAATAAAAAGACATTCAAATTTGGTCCTAAATTAAGGAAACTATTCAGGAAAAGCATATTGGAGGATGTGATCCTTCAGTTAGAACCTAAGTGATGAGGGGCACCTGGTGGCTCAGTCATTAAGCATCTGCCTTCGGCTCAGGGCGTGATCCCAGGGCCCTGGGATCGAGCCCCGCATCAGGCTCCTCCACTGGGAGCCTGCTTCTTCCTCTCCCACTCCCCCTGCTTGTGTTCCCTCTCTCTTTGGCTGTGTCTCTCTCTCTGTCAAATAAATAAAATCTTAAAAAAAAAAAAAAAAAAAGAACCTAAGTGATGGAAATGTGTTAGCTATGTGAAGATCTGGGAGAAGAGAGTTTTAGACAGAACAGGGACATGTGCTGAGGCCCAAATAGCAAGAACGAGCTTGGTGGCTTGAAGAACTAAAAGAGGGCCATTGTGACCAAAACACAGTAAAGTTGGAAGGGCATTGTCAGAAGTAACATGGGAGATGTAGTCAAAACCATACAAACTGTTTTTAATAGAAGTTCTTCAGTAATTTTTTTAAGCGAATAGTAATTGGAATTGATATTAATTTAATAATTTTAATTGTGTAATGAAGGCCATAGGATGAAAATGAAATGGATTAATAGATTTAGATCCATAACCCTTAAATATTTCAATCCAATAATGGCCAAAGTACTATTATATGTAGTATAGTGTAGTACTAATATCAGAGACAATGTACAAAATATGTCTGAGGCTATTACAAATAATACTATTATACAGGTTAATATGCATACTTCTCTTTTGCGATCTAAAATTATTTGTAAATAAGAAAACAAAGACTTTTGATGTCGAAGGAAGATGTGAATTAAAGATAAGGAAACAAATTGGGTAACTTGTGAATATAATTCTTTATATGGATATATTCAAAATGAATTTGACTATACCCTCTTAAAGAATAGGAACTTTACCTGTTTTTCAGTCTAATATTTACTTAATATCTTCTACACAGATATTTAATTAAACAAAAACATATATCCTAATTTGTGTTTTAAAAGTCGACCTTTGCTTAGATAGTTAAAATGATTTTTAAAAACCTCAAAGACTGAAGCATAAGTTTTTGTTTATTGGCTTTTTTATAGCAATGTTAGATGATTTCTACAACTTTTCTATAAAATGGGTTTGGACCAACTCCAAAATAATTTCATGCATTTTTTTTTCTTTTATACTAAATAATCATTGGGGGTGGCCTATCATAATTAAGAAGAAAAAATCATAAAGTAATATTCTAAAGACAGAAAAATTAAAAATTACAGTTTTGTTTTCATGAAGCATTAGGCAGATGGTGGAGATCACGGGTTCTTGATGAGTAGGAGTAGGAATGTCTCCACGTTGTACCGTGGACAAGCGTCAGTTAACAAGTACATGTTTAGTGTAAAATTTGATGGAACCTCATATTCCACTTTTATAGTGAAGTGTTTGTGCTCAAATAATCCACATTTTGAGATTCTCTAAGATATCTGATCCATATTAAAGGCTGGGAATTCCCTGCAATATTTCATTAGACTTGTCGACCAGATTTATTCATAAATGAGAATAAATGAGCATGTCAGCATAAGTTATTGTGGTAATTTGTGAAACTGTTAATGAGATATTTTCAGAGCTCATAAAAGGGAAGAACTATGTCATTAAATTACTGCACAATAATTTTATTTTGATATAGTAAGTGAGACGATATTTTATCAAAAATGACACCCTGATGCATCAGTGGACTGAAAGATGAACAATTAAATGTTCCTATGAAAGAGGTCTGATGTTATTTATAAGTAGTTAAGACTTACAAAGGAATGTGGAATTTTTTAAAAGGTGGTTATTTGGAATTAATTGGTATGTTTTTAACTTTTTGGAAAGTAATTTATGAGTATTAGGAAGCAAATCGATAAAAAGAATTATGTAAATTTATAAAAAACATACACAAATACACAAATATTTTACAGTGTAATGAGTATGTGGTGTTCTTGAAAACAGACCCAAACATTAGGTATTTATAGGATCAAAGGATAAACAAGTCTTACTAGTGAGTCCACAGGGACAGTCAGTTAATTGTGGGTGTTAAATGTGGGCTCTGCTGTGCTGTGAGGAAAGGAGGAAAAGGACATGGACCCAAGAGAATGAAAAATATGTGAGTTTATCTCAATTTGGACAATGTTTAAAAATAACCTGTATAAGCACTGCAGCAGAAAAGGAATAGTGATGATGTTGGCAGACACTACAGGACATTCTACCAGGAGGGAGAAATGTGCTATTGGAATGGAAAACGTCACCTCTTGAGTGAAGAAGAGGGAGCACTTGTGGCTTACTAGACAATGGTGTGGGCAGTGTAGTGTTTGTGAAAAAACCAGTTCATTGAGTGTGCACTGTTCAGTTCTCTAGTATCATTTCTATGGAATCCAGAGATCCAGTATAATTTTTGTAATGTCTTTAGGAGCATTAATTAAAAATCAAATCATCAAGGTCTGCACCCCTCAAAGTCAGTACACAAAATTTTAACAGCCTCTGAATACAAGAACCTAGTGTCAAAACAGGAAAACATGCATATAGATAGGTCTTCTCTTACTTATACCTCATTATACGTATTCTCATAAATACTCTTTCCTTTTAGCGGTGGATTCATTTTGTCTCCCTTAATGTATCTGGTAGATGAACGTCCTTCTAAAATCTCTCTTACCTGTGGCTTTTATTTAACTCAGTAAGAAATCATTACTGGCTCTCTTCCCTAAATAAAAGCTAGGTGAGACCCATAAGGCTTGAAGTAGACTAATCTTAAACCTGACAGGTATAATCATCATTGATTTCATAAGAAAATGTCTGTTGGGTGCTTACTGAATATAGGGCCTTAGGTAAGAAGCTGGGAATGCACTTAGAGATTCCCTGCCCTGTAGAGCCTATAATTTCAGTAGTGAGATAGGAGACACACATAAAAAGAAAAGTGAGTTATTAAATGAGTGCATTAAAAAGTGCCATAATTCTTCAGGAAGGCCACGGACATAGAAGTATTTGATAGTTAAGGCATTGTGAACAGGGATGTTCAGTTGGGACATAAAGCAAAGGCAGTAATAACTTTAGAATGCTTTACAGTTATACAAAAATTTTGTACGTGTTATTTAATTTGCATGTTATAATTACCATGACCATTATTAATTTGCTCATTTTTTAAGCTCCTGAACCTCAAGGAATTTTATAGTAGAGTTGGGAGTCAAATCGAGGCATTCTGTCTTACTGCTTATTCTATTTGTGACACAGTGTATTCAGTACAGCATCAGGCAGACTTCTTCTGGGAAAGTCCGTTATCAAAATCGTGGAGGTAGTATAATGTAAACAGCATGGGACCTGGTGTTCAGATTCTGGCTTTATTCCATTTATCTGTGTGACCTCTGACAAATTGTTTCATCTATAAAAAACTTAATTGCATCTATAAATCATGAAAATAATACTAGTTTCTCATAGGGTTATTTTGAGATTAAATGACCTGCAAAGTACTTAGGCTAGTGTCTAGCATGTATTAGGCTGATAGTTCTCAAATTTGGAGTTTTAGGACCTTTTGCACACTTAAAAATTATTGTGCACCCTGAGAAATTTTTCATGTGCCTTTATAGCTATCATTTACCATATAAGGATTTTAAAATATTTCTGTATAAATTAATTAAAGTTGTAATAATAAAACTCATTGAAAACTAAAATAAATAACATTTTGTAGGAAAAATACTATTTTTTCATCCAAAAACTTTTAGTGAGAAGAGTGGCATTGTTACACTGTCACATTTTTTTTTCAAATCTTTGTCATTTGCCTCTGTGAAATAAAGTTGGATTATCCTATCTTCTTCTGCATGCAATCTGTTGTGAGATGTTGTTTTTGTAGAAGTATATGAAGAAGAACTGGTCTTATATAAGTATGTAGTTGGAAAGTGGAGGAGTATTTTCAAAAGCTTTTTATATCTAATTGTGGATATTCTTCTTTAATGCTATACTAAAAGTAGATAATTGATCGTTTCTTAAAGGTTAATTGAAATGTGGAATCTGAAGCTATATCAATGAACATTTTAAACTCTGATACGTTGAAGTTCATTGATTTTATGGTGTACTTTTTTAAAAAAGATTTTATTTATTTGAGAGAGCAAGCATAAGGGGGGGGGGGCGGGGCAGAAGCAGAGGGAGAAGCAGACTCCCTCCTGAGCAGGGAGCCAAATGCAGGGCTCTATCCCAGGACCCTGAGATCATGACCTTAGCCGAAGGCAGATGCTTGAGCCACCCAGGCGCCCCAGTCTATGATGTACTTTGAATCAATCTTTTATTGATGTATAATTTTATAGCATCATGCATTGGTTATTTGAAAACTGTTGGTTAACTGAATTACATTGATCTTCCAAATGTTGACACGTTTCATTATACAGTATCAGAAAATCACATTCATTAATGTCACCACCAATCACATTAAAAAAGTCTTTAATTATTGGGAAGATCTTAAGCTTATGATGGTGGATGCAAGTTTTTTATATTTCTTATTTTTGCTTGAAATCTTGAATTTTTTATTAAAAAGTGTTGTTTTCCTTGAAGTATAAACTCACATTGTTCATTTTTGAGAAAATTCCTGCCAAAAAAATCTGAATAATGTAATTTGTCAGTTGTTCTTACAAGCAAGAATGGTTTTCCATGTAAAAAGCAGCTAGTACTACTCTCCAATTGTGACTCAGTTGCACAACTGATTTTTCTAGAGATGACCATTGTACTTTCAGTCTCCAGTGGAAATGCGTAAGTGCATATTTTCCATTTTATCACATGGAAGAATAAAAAAGACATATTCAACGGTTGTGATTCAATAATATTGATAATTTTAATGCTTCATGGATATTTGTAGGTGAATCTAATATATATTTTTTTCTTTTTTAACTGTCTGTATGGTGGTAAAAGGTACAACGAAAATAGTACAGTTTGGTACTAGTACCTTGATTCATGCTGAGACACTAGCAGTTTTCTCCACCATTGCTTTTGCACCATCAGTGAAAATGGCAAACAACATTTTAGCATTACAAAATAGTTATTGACCAAATGAATCCCTGTCTTAGGTGTCAGGGTCTTCAGGATCCTTGATCACACTTTGAGAACCACTGTATTAGGCATTCATTATTATTACTATTAAGAAGAAAGATTTTGTTCAAGGTCTGTGCAAAGAATTAGTAGAATAGGTAAATGAGAATGGCATATTCACGTAGGAAATAACACTTGAAGAAGTAAGAGATTGTAGAGTTCTGTTGTTAAAGGAATCTATATTAAAAAATTAAATAGTACAAGACCTAACATTTTACTTGTTTTCAGGCTGTACAGGATGACCCCTTGTAGCATAGAGGAATGATTCTATCAAAAAAATTTTACAACTGTTATATGAATATAATCCATATAATTAAATAGTCCACACAGTGTTTGTGGATTTGAGTTGTTCAATATTGTTCAAGTGTGTTACTTTTCTGTGTCTAGTTTTGTCAGACTAGATGTGCCTGCCTTTACATGATATCCTCCATGGCACCCAGCCCAAGGGAAAAGGTGATTATATATACTTATTGAACAATTATTGATTTCTATGCAAGCCATATTTTCTAGTCAAACTCTGTGTGTGCTTCAGTATCACAGACTCAGGAAAGGTGATTTTGTGCTTCACAGATATAATTTTGAAAGTTATATCTAGGTGGCATTTCTTTTACATGCTTCTAAAAGAGAAGTATTGTTCTATCCCTTCTATGTGATCTCTCATTTACAATTATATTTATCTGGAAAGGGAAATTCATTAAGGTAATCACATCCATTAGGTTCATTGTACTAGAACAACCATTAAAATTTAGAATTAACTTATTTATATAAAACTTTGTATTTTACAGGAAACTTTTTGATACATCATCCTCTCATGCAGTATTCTTAAGAATCCTGTGAAATCTAAAAAAACAAAAATAAAACAAAACAAAACAAAAACCCTGTGAAATCTGAGGTATTTTCCTCAATTGACTGTCCTTCCTAAATGACAGAGCTGAGCTTTGAGAAATTAGCCTCTAAACTAGATCTGCTGATGTTTTTTTTAGTCTTAAAACAAATATACCATAGTTACCTTCATTTTAGATTAAAAATATGTAATTTATCACACTGCTCTATACAATGAAAATGTTAAAACCTTCCCTACAATATACTTTGTAATTGGACACAGTCAAGTGACATTGTAACAGTACAGTAAAAATGCTTGCAGCTCAGCCTCTGTTTGCCAGCAGAGGCTGCTCTTAGGTTAGTGATTACCTTGAGATTACAGTATATCAAGAATATTAAGCAGCTGAATGAAAGCTACATTATGATGTAATTATGCAGAAGTTAGATTTGAATTGAATAATAACCACTTGAGTGACTCTCACACATGTGTTAATCCCCACATCATCAGAAATTATGCTCTTTACAAAGATATCTCTGTAGCAGAGCAGAAAGTGACATTCTTGAAATGAAAACAGTTTATGGTTTGCCAGGAGCTAGGAATTGCTAATTTAGAAAATCAGAAAAAATCTGAGGCTTATCAGAATGGATTTATAAAATCATACACTTATTCTTATCATAGCATTTCTTTGGTTTGCTTTAAAAAAAAGTGCAAATCAGTCCACATGTTTAAACCAATGTAAAAATAAAAATAATTGCACATATATGAGAAACATACTTTGTTGTAAATATTTTTTAAATTAAAAAAAATATTTACTTGCTAATAAGCAGAATGGATAAAATGAAGCAATGATATAAGATACTTTGTTTTTTTTTAAAGTTCCATGAGTGTGGGTTGCCTGGGTGGCTCAGTTGTTAAGCGTCTGCCTTTGGCTCTGGGCGTGATCCCAGGGTTCTGGGATCAAGCCCTGCATCAGGCTCCCTGCTCTGCTGCGAGCCTGCTTCTTCCTCTCCCACTTCCCCTGCTTGTGTTCCCTCTCTCACTGGCTGTCTCTCTCTCTGTCAAATAAATAAATAAAATCTTAAAAAAAAAAAAAAATAGTTCCATGAGTGCGCAATGTTCATTTCACAAAGAATGATTGCAAAGTTTGAATTCTTTTGTGGTAATTCAGATATATAAAATTTATTAAACCAAATGGTTAAAATGGTACTTTAAAGGCATTTTATTTTAGAAAGTTTAATATATCAATAACATTATGAAATAGAGCTTTTATCTTCATTGTTAGGAATTTGAAGCTTTGGGGAAAAAACTTCCTATAGTAATTTTTTTTTATAAATATGCATTTGAAACCAATAATATTTTAAAGATTTTATTTATTTATTTGAGAGAGAGAGAGAACTAGAAGGGAGGAGGGGCAGAGAGAGAGAGAGAGAGAGAGAGAGAAGAGCAAACTCCCTGCTGAGCAGGGAGCCCCAAGACAGGGGGCTCTGTCCCAGGACCTGGAGATCATAACTTGAGCCTAAGGCAGACACTTAACCAACTGAGCCACCCAGGCGACTGGAAACCAATGAGTATTTTAAATGCCATTTAAACCATCTTGTTAGTGACAATAGATTATCCATAACAATGGTCTATAGTGGGGCTTAGCAAACTTTTTCTATAAAGAGCCAGATAGTAAATAATTTAAGTTTTACATATATAAAGGAATGAATGTAGCTTTGTTTCAGTAAAACTTTATTTACAAAACAGCTGGTGGACCAGATCTGGATTGTGGGCAGTAGTCTGGCAGTTCCTGATCTACAGTATAATATTACAGAAAAACTAAATTATTTTTATCAATAATTTTTTATTTCAATACCAGTTGTTATTGTTTCATAGCATCTGTTGGGGACGTGGCATTTATTATTCTATTTTATGTTATAATTAGATTAATATGTTTCATTATCTGTATTTTTTACAACTGATGCCATAGATTATATACTTTTTATATTCTTTTTTGCATTCCTGTGTTACCACCCTTTTATAAGTAAAAATTATAAATGTAATTATTTTAATCTTGAAATGTCACTCTTGAAAAAAAGTCATATATATATATATATATATATATATATACTGTAGTTAAAACTACTAGAAATTGTAGCTCTCATTTTCTTTTTTCTTTTTCGTATTTTATTTATTTATTTTGCAGCAATGTTTATTTTCCCATAGATTTATCCATGATTATTTTTTGCTAATTTTGTTATTTCATGCTAATATTTTTAAAATGACATATTAAAATTTCTTTACAAATATTGTGAATATGGGTTTTGTTTAAAATAGTTTTTTTTTAAAAGATTTTATTTATTAGAGAGAGAGCGCACAAGCAGGGGTGAGGGGAGAGGAAGGAGGGGGAAGTGGTGGAGGGAGAGAGAGAGAAGCAGACTTGCCACTGAGTGGGGGAGCCCAATGCAGGGCTCCATCTCAGGACCCAGGGATCATGACCTGAGCTGAAGGCAGATGCTTAACTGACTGAGCCACCAAGGCGCCCCTAAAATAATTTCATATTAGACAGGTAATAGTAGAATTTTACTGCTAAGATATTCTATAAGAATGTGGAGAAATAATTTATTTTCAACTTCTTCATGAAAGAGTTTTAATTCTGTATTTGTTATTTTAAAAATTTATTGTTGTATTCATGTGGCTGTTATAGGGAGAAATTTTGCTTAAGCCATTCTCAACACTGCTTAGCCAAATGGCAGACCTGACAATAATTGACAATATCAAACATTATCTAGAAGCCACAGTCCCAGTATTGTCTAACCAGTAGAAATAGGAATAATAATACAAATAATACAAATTGGAAACAACTATATTAACCTTTATGATTGTCTGCTTGCATACCTTGCAAAAGAGGAAATACACCCTTAGAAAAGTTTCCTTATTTGTTTAGTCAATCTACCAAAACTATTGAGCTTTTTAGGTATATTAGGCAAGAGCAAGTTATACACTTAGCCAAAAACTGAGATGGCATAGTTGGGATTCACAATACTCTGTACAACTCTTAACACTCTGTGGCCAACTGATTCTCAATTGGGAGATCACATAGGTCTCTAATAGGAATTTGCCTTGGTTCAAAAACATCTGACTTCTGAATTTGTACACAAATCCTGTTATTTGCTATTATGATCACAGCACTACAGCTTTAAACATATATCTACTACTTTGCTATAAGCATTGGTATTAAAGATATAATAAAATGGAAATCTGCATATACATTTATAAGTACTTTTAAATGTTGAGATATATAAAGTGCTCACTATCTTCCAAAAGATGTTTCTTAAGTTTAATGTATTTAAGGATACTTTATATATAATAAATACTTTTGAACCAACAAAATTAAAAGTAAAGTGACCTTCCAAAGTGTTTGTACTGTCCTCTGTGTATCATGTAAGATTTTTTATATTTCTTATAAAGAGTAATTAGCTTAGAATCTAATATGTTTGAAAAAGGTGCATCTATTTTCCTACCACAAATATTAGTTCACAACAAAAATTCCAGTCCTGAAGTTTTAAATTAATTTCATGTGAATTCAGTTAACTGCAGGTCTGAGCAGTATAAATGTAATTTTTCTTTAATTCAAATTCAACTTCTTAAAAACTGTCTTTTGGTAAACTGGATGAAAGTTTTCTTCAAATTTTTTAAATGATTTACATAACTATCTTAAAACATTTCGTATCCTTAATATGTAAAAATATTTTCCTATATGAGGCATTAATATTTTAATCCTGACATTAAAATGAATGTTTTTCCATTAGGAAAAATAATAATATCATTTATTCTCAGAGTGTCCCTGTACTTCCATTTTTTTTAGTGAAGAAAACAATGTCACAAATAATTTGAGAGAGACTTTAGATCAAAATTGGCTTTTCTGCCAAGAAATGAAAATATAATATTTAAATTTTAGCTTCCTGATGGGCCTTCAGAATATGCATAAAGGATATTCATATATTCAAAAATATATAATTTTAATCTAAGAGCCCAAGAAATTTGCACTTTAATAAAAGACATTTTGAATAACAGACCTTGATTTCAAACTACGTGTACTTAAGTACATGTGACTTTTGTCTATTGAAATGAAGTATTACTTTTGGTTACATTCAAATACTACTAGAATATACATGGTGTTTGGATCCATCAGAGCTGACGGTGGTTGTATGTTATCCTGGTTCATGGTGAGGTTGAGTAATACGGAGTAAACTTGAGCCTAGAGCTAAACTTCCTCCATGAATGAGCAGACTTGGCTGTATGCTCTAGGATTAAGTCCAGATCTTCAGACAGTATTTAGTCTTTAAAAGCTATCTCTCAATAAAAGTGGGCTTCTGGATTGGGCTCCTCAATCTAGTCTTAAAAATATTAAGCCCTACAATCTCTTCCGTTATTCTACAAAGTAGGTACACCTAAACAATGTGACTAGATCAGCTTTCTAAGCTGTCTTTTGTGCAGTATTCTACTGAACCATTCACTAGTGAGAATTTTTTTAAATAAATGAAAGAGAAAAGAAAAAAGAGGGAGACAGAGACAAAGAGAAATAAGTTATTAGATTGAAACCTTAAATAGCTTGGGGAGCTCAGCACTTGCCACATGGAGCTCTGTCGTATTCACAGTTGCCTTAATGTACTCCGTTTACAGGAGTTGGCACAATAGATGTGCGATAAATATTTGTTGGATAAACCTATAATTGAACAATATAGAATATTGATCCTCTAAACTCTAATGGACTGTTCCTCATATTTTTTAAATGCACAATAAATAGTGCACTTATATGCTAATCAATTTTCTAATCATTTTATAAAAAATTAACTTATTTTATCCTCTCCAAAATTTTGCTACGTAGGTATCAGTATTATTTCTATTTTATGATAAGGAAACTGGGTTACGGGGAGATTGTTTAACTTGCCCAAGATCAAATCTAGACAGATTATGTGCTCTTAATTACATAATTAATTCTGCTTTACATAAATGATTTTGAACTATCACATTTTTGTCAGAAGTCCAGTTGAGATTGTGAGATTTTGTGCGTGTGTGTGTGTGTGGCGTGCACATGTGCTGTGGTGGGAAATGGAGTGGTGTTGATGTATGTGGCCCCCACCCATATTTCAGTACCAGTGTGTCTCACCTTTTTTCCCCTCTGGCACTAACTGAAGTATACACTTTATTTCATCAATTGGATAGTGCATAACAGAGATAATACTTTCTTAATAAGCATTTTACTGTCAGGGGTGAAGAGTAGATGAAGCTAGAATTTATCTCCCCATATCAGGTTCTTTCCAGGTGAAGCACACCTCCCTCTTATTCTTTCTCCATTCCAATGCAAATCTATTTCTATATCTAGAGCTTATTCCTGAATCAAATCATATACTTGGAGAGCATTCAGAATTATGTTTATAATAACTCTGTGCACTACCTCCTCATATTGAAATATTGACAGATATTTTAAGAAACAATGATCTAAAACTCAGTATTACATTTATTACAAGGAGGTTGTTGGGGGTGCATTCCTACATGATTTAGCATCACCTAAAGAGAGATGTTTCAGTAGTAAGTGCCAACAAATCTATTGCTTTCCTCAAATAATTGAAGTTTATATTGTGTAAATAATGTCAACTGTGAGGTAGTTCATGTTCTCTGTTTTGCTTTGACTATTATGATGTGATATTTAAAATCTGCACCCCTTTTTCAAATAACTTCATAAGCCTAATGACCTGCACAAGTCTGGTCTTGCTTTTACTTGATCTATATCTACATTTTCCCTCAGTCATTAATTTTCCGTGATTTAATTGCAGGTATTTGAAAGGTAACCTTAATTTTTTAATGATGCAGGATAAAATAAATACATACAAAGGGTAAGAAAAAGAATAAATAAAGTAGCCAAAGCAGTCATTCAATGTCAGAAAATTGGAGATAGGATAATGCTTTAATAGGCATGTGAGGGGGAGTCTGAAAACAGACAATAAGTGAATGTCCAAGTTAGCAGTGAGACAGTCAGCTTCAGAATCTGTCAGCCTACTCCTGAAAGACTGGAGTATGGGGCAGATTACTAAGACGTGGATTCATGTATGTAATGGCACCCAGGTTTAAGAGCTAGCACATAAAGTAGCAGAGAGTCTAGATGGGAAACCCAAGGATCGTTGTTAATAACTCTCTCACCTTTAACCTTACTTTTAAGTCATCAAGTCTAGTTGAATCTGTCCGGAAAACCTTTTCATGTGATTTGTTACGTCCATTTCCTAAGGCACCAAACTCATCTGGAATTCTACAATGACCTTATATTTAGTCTTTATCTTTTGTCTTGCCTAATAGCATCTTCATATTTCAGTCAGAGTTCTCTTTAAAAAAAATTGGCAAATATATGTCTCTACCATGCTATATCCCTTTGTCATTCCCAACTTCCATCAAGTCTGGGGGGTGATTTGTCCCCTTGTTTTCTACTCCCTGCCTACTCTTACAGGTTCTTACTTATTTCATACCCTTTTCCCTTGTTCTATATGAGTCAGCTACACTCACCTGCCTCAGATTTCTAGAATAAGTTATTTCCTTCTTGCCCTAGGGCTATTGCATGTAGTGCTTTTCTTCCTTCTTTTCTTTCTTCCCCTTCCCCTCTCTGCACTCTTTCTTCCCCTTCCTTCCTTCCTTCTTTCTTCCCTCCCTCCCTTCTTCCCCCTCCTTTTCCCTCTCACTCTTTTTCTTCCTTCCTTCCTTCCTTCCTTCCTTCCTTCCTTCCTTCCTTTCTTTTCTTTCCTAGTTGCTGTCTTCTTTCTGCCCCTGGGTATAGTTAATTCTTTCTCATCTTTTGGATCTCATGTTACATGCCATTTCCTTAGCATTAAATTCTGCCTTCCCCTCTCAACTTGGGTCAGAGCCCTAACTCTGTGCTGTCAGCACAAGCTACATCTCTACTTGTTTTAGTCATGTCTGTATCCAAAGCACCTAGCATTCTTGGCATACAGCCATTCCTCTTATAAATCATTGTTTAATGAAGAAACGAATGATTAGCAGCAAGAATAATGTCATAGTGATTTTCATTAGGTTGAACTAAACATCTTAAATTCTTCCTGGCTAAGGTTAGAAAGGGCTTTGGCAGCAGAGTCAGGCTGAGAATTTTCATGATTCCAGAGCTATGGGGAGACAGGGTCAGATAGGTTACTTTTATATCCACAATGAGACTCCAATTAGTTAGTAGCATTTCAGTTAGAAGAACTTGCACAGCTGATGTCTTTCATGGTTTAGAAGTGTAGGATCCTTCTGAAATCTCTAATGCTATTTTGCTTTGAAATATAACCAAGTTATTCCTGGGTGCCCTTTAAATAAGAGAGAGAGACAAAATGAATCTTGGTCATTGAGAATCCCACACAACCTAATATCACCATTTTGTCCTCACTCCCATTACTTCATTTTGGAAATTAATCTATGAAATCCTATGGTTTTGTTGGGATAGAAACTAATGAGAAAGATTCATCTTTATTTTTTTAAAATATTTTATTTATTTGACAGAGAGAGAGCACAAGCAGGGGGAGCAGCGGGCAGAGGGAGAAGAAGCAGGCTCCCCGCTGAGCAGGGAGCCCAGTGTAGGGCTGGATCCCAGGACCCTGGGATCATGACCTGACCCCAAGGCAGACGCTACTGACTAAGCCACACAGGCACCCCAAGATTCATCTTTAAAGGTCATTATGGGTGGGTATGTTGTATTTATTTCTTTGATATATTTTGTAATAATTCATGAAATAAGATCAGGACTCCATTCCTTGATTGGTTCAATGAATGATGCAACCTGCTGATTTCATTTTGCCATGTGCCTTTTATTTGAACTTGAAAGTGCAACCTCAGAAACACCAAAAGATACACAATATAAAGTAAGAAATAAGGCTGCTTACAAAAAGGACCTGAGACTGTGAACTCACTGCAGCTTGGCAGAAGCTGTAAGCCAATAATACAGCTTATAGGAGAGATTTGTCAGGATAGAAATGAAAAATTTGTTTTAGTTAATATGCATGAACTTCATAAAATTTATTTTCAAATAAAAATTGAACTACTTAGTCTATGTGATTACTACTAAAACTCAATCCCAATAGCCAAAGCAATCTTAAAAAACAAACAAACAAACAAACAAAGCTGGAGACACCACATTCTGGACTTCAAGCCATAGTCATCAAGACAGAATGGTACTGGCACAAAAACAAACGCATAGGTCAATGGAATAGAATAGAAAACCCAGAAATGGACCATAACTATATGGTCAACTAATCTTTGACAAAACAGGAAAGAATATCCAATGGGAAAAAGACAGTCTCTTCAACAAATGGTGTTGGGAAAACTGGACAGTAACATGCAAAAGAATGAAACTGGACCACTTTCTTACAACAAACACAAAAATAAATTCAAAATGGATGAAAGACTTAAATGTGAGACAGGAAACCATCGAAATCCTAGAGGAAAACACAGGTAGTAACCCCTTTGACTTTGGATATAGCAACTTTTTACTAGATATATCTCTGGAAACAAGGAAAACAAAAGTAAAAATGAATTATTGGGACTTCATCAAGATAAAAAGCTTCTGCACAGCAAAAGAAACAACAAAACTGAAAGGCAGCCTATGTAATGGGAGAAGATATTTGCAAATGGCATATCTGATAAAGGATCCAAAACCCAAAAAGAACTTATAGAACTCAACACCAAAAAAAATGAATGTCCAATTCAAAAAATGGGCAGAAGACATGAATAGACATTTTTCCGAAGAAGACATCCAGATAGCTAACAGACATATGAAAAGATGTTCAACATCACTCATCACCAGGGAACTACAAATCAAAACCAGGATGAGATACCACCTGACACCTGTCAGAATGGCTAAAATTAACAGCGCAGGAAACAACAGATGTTGGTGAGGAAGCAGAGAAAGGGGAACCCTGTGACACTGTTGGTGAGAAGGTAAACTGGTACAGCCACTCTGGAAAACAGTATGGAGGTTCCTCAAAAATTTAAAAAATAGAACTACCATATGACCCAGCAATTGCATTACTAAGTATTTACCCAAAAGATAAAAAACTACTGATTCGAAGGAGCACGTGTACCCCAATATTTATAGCAGCATTATCAACAATACCAAACTATGGAAAGAGCCCAGATATTCATCGACTGATGAATGGATAAAGAAGAAGTGGTATACACAGACACACACACACACACACACACACACACACACACTGGAATATTACTCAGCCATAAGAAAGAATGAAATCTTTCCATTTGCAATGACATGGATGGAGCTAGAGGGTATTATGCTAAGTGAAAAAAGTCAGAGAAGGACAAATACCACATGATTTCACTCATATGTGGTCTTTAAGAAACAAAACAGATGAATGTAGTGAAGGGGGAAAAAAAGGGTAGCAAACTGTAAGAGACTCTGAGCTATAAAGAACAAACTAGGGCTGATAGATGGAAGGTGGGTAGGGGAATGGGCTAAATAGGTGATGAGTATTAAGGAGGGCACCTTTTGTGTGGGGCAGTCGGTGTTATGTATAAGTGATGAATCACTAAATTTTACTCCTAAAACCAATATTACACTATATGTTAATTAACTAGAATTTAAATAAAATTTTGAAAAAAAATTAAAAATTGAATTGATATAATAAAAAATACTCAGAAAAAAATAAAACTACCACTCAATTTATAAATATATAAAAATAATGTAATTTATAATTTATAAAATAATAGTTTATGTAACATATAAAATGTAAATATGTATGTATATGTATGCACACACACTAGATGTTTGCCATCATGGAAACAAAGTCAGCATAAATAGCATTGAATTTTGAATTGTTAATTATTATTATAATACAATTTAAAGTTTTTCCATTATTTACTATCTATGTCCAATATTAAATCTTGTGATTTATCCCAATATTTTTGAGACTGTGCTCTGAGCCACTTCTAAGAATAAGAGGAAGGGCCAGATGTCACCATTTAGCTTGTTAATAAGATTATTTTTGTTTTTACTGTTGATTGGATTATTTACATAATGGGATTACAAGAAAATATAAAGTAGTAGTTATAAATTAATTATTTATCGTTTGTTTTACAAATACCTATATCTATATCTATATTTTTTAGATATTTAGAATACCTAGAATTTATATTATTGGAATCAGAAATGTAACCCAGTTACATGCTACTGTCTTTTGTGATGACTCTTTTGGCAGACATCTTTTTGCAATGAATAACCCTCTACCTAAGTAACTAGGTGATTCTGAATGTAACTTTTATTTCTCTTTATGATTCTGAATCCTATATCTCTCCTCTTTTCTAAAGAAAGTATCTTCGTATATATATTCCAAAATATATTCTATGCCACACCCTTTGAGGTTCACTGCTATAATTATTTCTTTTATTGGTAGCAGTGGTAATTTATTCTTATTCTTTTATTCCTAAATATGCTTGTGTCTCTTTCTAAATTAATACTTTGCTTAGGTTCTGTACTATCTTGTAACTATTGATCAACCTCTACCTTCCTCATTAAATGCTAAACATCCCCCCAGATATCACCCAGTTGGTCTCATGTCTTCTCCAACAAATTCAGAAGGTCTTTTCTATTCTCCTTCATTTGTATCTCCTCTGCCTGCCTTTATGTTGAATTTGGAATGTTAGTAACAGAAACTGGAAGTAGATATTTTTACAAATACAGTTTATTCTTTACAACAGTAGGACCTCCAAATCAACAAATTTCATAAAAATTATAAGCAAAAAGTGAGCAAAGCTATCACTGAATTCTTCTATATGCTCTCACTGATTTGAAAATAGCATAAATTATACATTGTGAGGATGAGGGAAGTTGGGGTTCAAAGACTATGAGCCTTCAATATATAGAAAAATTGATAAAGTGACATATTTCTTATGTTTGAAGCCTTGTTTTAACTGTTTAATAACATTAAGAGATATCTGAAATAAATATGGAGATTACATTGAATTTATATGAAAAATTTTCCCTCTTTTCCATTTAATATAATTATTGTACTCCCTCTTTTTGATGTTAAGTTGTTTTTACCACTCTGTCCTCAACATCCTGCAGTTCTGATTAAGAAGAGAGTTTTTGGTAGCCTATTAACTTGTTCTTTCATTCCTTGGAGAAGGATCATATGCCTATTTCATGGAATTCATATTCCAATTTAGTAATGACCCTGCCACATACAGAGAGTCCTAGAGGATAGATGTTCCAAGGTGGTGCTATAAGAAAAATAAAAAATAACAGCCAGAAAGCTAGGATGGAAGGCTCTTTACATTAAGTTCTAGATGTATGAAATGAGATATTCAATACCAATATTTTGAAAGATGTTGGAGATAGATGACAAAAACTCAGAAGTCAGAGATAAATATATTTTTAGCATTGTCAATCTATAGCCATTAATGAAGATTAAATCAACAAGAGAAGAAATATAGAGAAAAAACAGCACTTTTTCTTTGAGCTTCAGGGAATGCCCACATTTGGGAGGTTAGTGAGCAGAGAATGTAGAACTAAGAGTCAGAAAGATAATGACTGGTCAGGTAAAAGAATTCTAAGAACATGCAGTTAGGCAAAATGATCTTTTCCAAAAATGAAGAGCTGGTCGGTAGTAACAAATACTGTAGTTGGATTTATAAGAATTAAAACCTATTAAACAGCTGTCTTCAGCTCATGTCATGATCTCAGGGTCCTGGGATAGAGTCCCACACTGGGCTCCCCACTCATTGGCAAGTCAGCTTCTCCC
Source organism: Ursus maritimus (assembly GCF_017311325.1). Taxonomy (NCBI): domain Eukaryota; kingdom Metazoa; phylum Chordata; class Mammalia; order Carnivora; family Ursidae; genus Ursus; species Ursus maritimus. Next base: position 1,562,473 of record NW_024424453.1, on the reverse strand, counting down.
TCTCCCTCTCCTCCTGTGTTCTCTCTTGCTGTCTCTCTCAAATAAATAAATAAAATCTTAAAAAAAATAATTAAAACCTAAGAGAGCACACTTGATTGGTTAGTAGAAAGGTAACTTGAGATTTAAAGTACATGTACATGTAATTGTGGGTGAATAAACCCAAATGGAGATTAAAAGGAAGAGGTTATAATAAAATAAAAGTAGCTGGCACAGAACACTAAATTGAGAATTTTATGAAGAAAAGTTCCTATTTTTGCCTTCCAATGCTGAGTATCTCATTAGCCCCCTCACCTGAATTTGGTCCACCCAGTACTTTTCTTGTCTTCTTCTTTCATTTCAAGAGTGTATCTGATTAGGTAGTAGAAAGCTTATTTTGAGGAATAATGTAAAATTGTAAAATACAGCTGATCAATCCAGGAGAGTTTTAAGTGTTAGACTCATGATTGAGACTATTTGGCAAATATGTAGTAGTAAACAATGTAGTAGTGCATTGTTTTAAAAAAACTAACCTGGAAACAATATATGAAAGACAAATAAGAGCTGAATCAAACTAATTAAGAGGTTTCTGTACCAGTGACATCAAGATATCACACCAGTCCTTTATTTTTAATGCTGGTGGCAGCAGTACTGAAAAGAAGTGAGGGACAGCATGATGATATATATACTGTGCAAGTAGATTTTAAAGAACTTGACAACTGAGTGAGGGCAAGTGAAACAATGATTTAAACATTAAGACTGGTTGACTATATTAAGTAAATAAAGAGAGATCAAGGTGATGAATTAGATTTTTTGTCTTGATAGTGTTTGTGGTGGGATATTCAGGTAGACCTCAGTTTTGGAGAATAAACATTGGCAAGGAAGGGGCTAAGTGTATGTTAAGACAAGCATTTTATTTTATTTTTTTTTAGGATTTATTTTTATTTGAGGGGGTGGAGGGGCAGAGGGAGAGAAGCCGACTCCTCACTGAGACCAGAGCCCCACGTGGTGCTCAGTGCAGGGGCTAGATTTCATGACCCTGAGATCATGACTTGAGTTGAAATCAAGAGTCAGACGCTTAACCAACTGGGCCACCCAGGCACCCCAAGGCAAACATTTTATTTTATTTTATTTTAGATTTTATTTATTTATTTGAGAGAGAGAGTGCACAAGCAGGGGGAGGACCAGAGGGAGAGAGAGAAGCAGACTCCCCACTGAGCGGGGAGCCTGGGATCGTGACCTGAGCCGAAGACAGATGCTTAGCTGACTGACCCACCCAGGTGCCCTAAGGCAAGCATTTTAAAATATAGATGTTGGGATTGAAATTCAGAAAAGAGATTTCTCTGAGATCTCTTTCTCTGAGACCAAATGATAGAATAAGAGATAAATATGAGGAAAGTAATTTCTGAGTTTGGGAGGATATTATCTGAGGAAACTCATGCTGGGAGTTGCTGTTAAAGTATGTGTGAATTGGGGATTTAAAAAGATATGGGGATGTGTAAATTTTGGTATTGCATGCGTGAATTAAATAATGTTTTGCAATAGTGAGTTCCCAGGAAAAGACGAATGCCATGCTTTTTTTAAGGAGAATTTGGCTTCATGTATTTAAATCTTTAACCAACAATAATTCATGATCTGGAAGCAGAGAAAAGGCAATAAACTCTAGGGATGGGTGTAGTAGTGCAGACAAGGGTCATGATGAGTATTGGTCAATTATAATTAGAAATTAAAGAACTGAATAAATTTGCAGGGTTGAGTGAGAGGAGTTCATACTGAGAATAAAAAGAAAATTCAGTGAACCAGAACAAAAGAAAAGGTAAGTGGTTTATAATAATGGGAAGAAAGCACTTAATTTGAGATTTTGAAGGTAGAGAGGTGCTGTGTGATATTCTTGCTAGTGAAAGTATGGTGCGGGGCTTGAAGAACACAACAGATGTTAAGGAAAGAAGTTATTAGGTAGAAGATAGATTGGCCATAGAAAAAATGGGATTGAAAAGATGATGGGGAACGTGGAAACAGGAGAAAAATGATCCAGGTGTTCATTTTTTTTTAGCTGTAGGAGTCACATTTCTGTGGGATTCCAGTGTTTGGTGAATGGGAAGGTTACAAAATATCTAGAAGGATCACAACAGCCTGACCGGAATTTGAGACCTCAGAGAGAGGCTAAGCTTTCAAAATTGCAAGCATACAAATTTATAAGGAGTATTACAGGCTTAAGTAGGATGAAACAGACAGGGTGAATGTGAAGAAGTTATTGCTTTGTATTTTGGGAATTTGACTTTTTCCATCTCTATCCCCTTTAGTAATATTTCTCCTAAATGATATTGGAAGATGAGTTTAAAAAATCATTTTATAGTCCATGTTTTCTTGTTGTAAGTATGTCTGTGTATACAATCAGGCCAACTTGCACATATCTATTGAAAAAGGATAAATTTTTAAATTTAGAAATATAAGACATTTATATGCATGTATATATTTATTCAATAATAATTTATCACCTAATTATCTCTTCTGCATTCATCTCCACCTACTTCTTTACATATACTCTGAATTTTTAGTTTTACTATTTTCTATTCCCAGACATTTCCTTTGTGTGTAACCCTCTGCATGAGCAACCTGTTTTGCTGTTTCTTTGCTTGATAGGTCTCCCCCAACCTGCCTCTCCCCCATCCAAAATGTTGATATCATAGATGCCATTTATGAAAGGTATTTTCTCCATTCTTTTCTGAATTCTTCATCCAAACACATGTGATTTTTCCGTCTCTTGATCCAACCCTCTAGCACTTTTCAATATTTTTTATACTTAACATATTCTTCATTTCTTATACTTACAGTTTCCTGATTTTCGTGTCTTTTCTTTGTTGCATGCTAAATTGCAAACTTACTCAACTTGTATTCTCTGAAGTGATTGGCATGGAATTTTATAAATAATAAGCTCCTATATTTGTTTGAAGATTTACTATTATACTGACTATAGCTTTTCACTTCAGCCTATATCTCCTTTTCATTTATTCAACTATATCATCTTTGAGATTATACCATATATTCTGAATCTATTAATATAATTCATTTTCTTTATATGTCTCCTTAGCTTGGGGAATGAGGTTTTTAAATGCACTAAAGATAGTCTTTGTTCTTGATGATAGTTACATTAACTCACTGATGAATTTACCTTTAAATTTGTCTACTACCTGTGGTGATATTTGATCAAAAGAATTGCAGTAACAATGGTAGTAATTGCAGTTTGCTTCCCAGAATCTGGAGTATCTCTCTTTTAAATGATCTCAAAGACCTATGTGTCTCTTCCAACAAATAGAAATATTTTGTAAATCACAAACATCTAAAATTAGTCCGTAGAATGTTTAAAAAGAGAATGTGTTCTTATTAAGTCACTTCATAAACAATTGCAATGTATTATATACTGAAATTTTAAAAAGATGGAAAGCATCAATTACAGTTAAAGGTAAACAGAGATCCTATAATAAAGTAGTTACTGGAAAATACTGCAACAAAGAAACTCTTTTCACCTAAAAATGTATTTCTGGAAGAAAAATTTAGTAATAATTTATATCATTGTAATATAATCTTGAAAAAATTCCTGTTATAAATGCCAAGAAAAATAAAAAGAGATATTAATATTTCAGTTTATTAAGGCAAAAGAAACACATGCATTTGGTATTATATCACTATGTCATCTGTCAAGTTAAACAATAAGCAATTTACTCATTAATATTACACTAACTTTTATTTAGGTAATTTATTTTTCCCCACCTTCTCAGACCTAACTAGCCTGGAGGTCTCTTTCATGGAGTTGTTAACGAAATACATGGTTCCAAAACAGTAGATTGGTATTGTTACCAATCTTCATTTTTCAAATGAGAAAAACAAAGCGTCCCTGGGTAAGTTTCAGGAAGCAGACTCTGAGACAAAGTTTAGGGTGCAAGATATGTATTAGGAATGATTCCTGAAATTGACATCTGTGAAAGGGAGAAAAAAGAAGAAAAATCGGGAAGAGAAAGACGTTCAGCTTTGATGCAGGCTGGACAGTCTCAGCAGACCTCACAGGGAGCTCTGGAGCTAAAATTGACCTGTTCAGAGTTGTCCCAGGTTGGGCTGAAGGTAAAATGACTCCATTAGCCCTGCCTCCAACAGCTAATTCATGTGGTCTTTAGGAACAGTGTGACCTTGAGAAAGGGGGATCTGCAGCTCCAAACATTCTTTAAGTGCTGACAGCCGCAAACTTTCTGCCAACAGTACTTATAATATCTGGGCAGCAGATCCTTCCTTGACAGTGTATTTGGGCAGAGCATCTGTATGCCCATCACAAGGTTACTTGACCAAGATCACAAATTACTGGAAGAACCTAGATTAAAACTAATCATATTTATATCCAAAGCCTATATTCTTAACCACTATGCTACAAATACCTTGTCTCCCTCTCCTCGCAGGTCCTGAAACCTGCCCAGTAGACTGAAAGCCTTCACTGTCAGTCTAGCTGTTGCTTCTGTTGGCATTACCATAGTGCGCCTTTCACTGTCCTCCCCTGAGCATGTCTCAGGACTGTAGAAAGATAATCATTCTCAGATTCAAGAGGCCACCCAATGGACTTCTTTGAACTTTGAGTTCAAGAGAACTGTGTGTGTGTGCGTGTCTATATACATATTAAACATTTATTAGGTAACTATTATTTTTCAGCAACTTGAAAACCCTAGTTTGCAAATAGAATGAAAAAGAATAGAATGACATTGATTCACAGAGCATTTTCATTTCATTGCTTCTTTAAATTGATCACAATTCCCTAGTTTCTAGGAAACTGAGTGTAAGTCAGACCACAGATTCTATGCTTACTGACTTCTACTCTCAGAATCATTTGTTCTCCCTGGCACCCACCAACATTGTCAGACCATTCATCTGGGCTCTCTATCTCAAATGGGGTTTCTTTCCCAGTCTTTTTACTCCACGGTAATTAAGAGTTGTTTTCTTCCTGAAGTTTTTTCCTGAAGGTGTGCTTCATCAACCATAGGACCTACTGCCTTTCCCATGGGACTCACAGGAGTTTGTGTGAATAAAATCCTGGTTGGTCATGGTGCCCCATGAGTATTGGACTTGCCAAGAGTTTTGGTGTGTTCTATTCTTAGGAACCCACTCTGAGACCATAGATACGTGGGTATGGAGAAGTGAATGTGGTAGAACATTATAATGATTACAAGACAGACATCTCTATCCTGTTGGCAATTGGTTACTTAGAAATTTCCAATTGTAATTTTAGAAATTTCAGAATGGATGAAAATATATTGTACAGGTGATGCCAGGAGAAACTGGCCTTGCTGTCTTTCACTGATACTTTCCTTCACCTTGGTGCATCTATCATCCATGGAGTCTGGCTCTTCAGCTTACAGACTCAGAACCCAAATGTTTCAATAACCCTACAGGCAGTCTCTCTTTCATGAGTGTTACTCTGCTGGCTAACACACCATTTCCCAACTAGCTTCTATTTTCTCTTCACTATTATAAACCCTATATTAAGTGAAAAATATAAATGCTCATTTTTCCAATCTTTTTATTGGTAGGGTGGACATGTTAAAGAGCTCTGACCAATGTCTGCTAAGGAATGCTGGGAAAGCTTTCAATTCCCTTTTAAAATATCCATATATTAGGGACATCTTCCCCTCCTCCTAATTCTTGCCTTGAAAACTGACATGATACCTTGAGCTGAGGTTAACTATCTTGTAATCATGAGGAGAAGGCTAAATTAATCTCTGAGATTTTGGTCCTGGCATTTGCAAGCCTGAAACTAACAGCTGCTGGCTATCTTCACTTTTCTTGTTATGAGAGAAAAATTAATTCCTATGCTGTAAGCCACTGTTGGTCTTGTATTCTGTTACTTTTGGATGAAAATATGCTTGTTATAGGCAATTGTGTATACAATCAAAATGGTACTTTATAAATTTATAATGAGAAACCTGATTATCAAACCTATGAAAATACTAGGCTATATTCTTGTAGGTAGGAAAACCCAATGAATAACTGCCTGGAAAAGATGGATTCTGAACAAATGGATTGCACGAGAAGAAAAGAGTGTCTAATGACGACAGATTTAGATAACCTGATCCACCATTGACACAGTAGGAATAGCATTGCCTATGGAATGAAACACTCCAAGTCCATTGCATGGGACTGTATTTACTCTGAACTATGTTAGGATGAGCCCTGAAAATTTTCCCACTGTGACTCTTTTTCTAACCTGACTTCAGTACTTACTGACTGCATGGCCTTGGACAGGTTCCTTTTCCTCTGCGCCTCCATTTTAATACGGTAACAGTCATATTTATTTCATAGAGTTTGTGTGAGGATTAAATGAAAGCTAAAGAATTTAGAATAGTTCCTAGAATGTAGTAAGTGCTCAATGATTTTAGATTTATTTCACGTCTAGCTAATTCTTCTTCTTGAAACTGCGTGCTTTCTCTATATATTTTAATGTATTCGGTCAAGATAAAATCAGGTCTTGTGACCTCAGATCCTTTCTGCTTTTTGAAGATGGTTTGTATACCTTTGTTCTGATTAATTATGCATTCAATATGATTAAAAATCTAATGTTTAGAGAGGAATGTTTTCTTTTTCCTCACCACTATCTTTCCATTTAAAATATGGATAAATATATTCACGTTTGAGAAAAAAATGGAAAGATTACTATTCATACACATGTGTACAGATATATTTCCTCATAAATTTTGGTATGATCCAGTGTAAACTGTGTATCATGAAGTCAAGGGGCAGAAGCTTATATTCAGGTAGTTCAGAAGTACTTCTGAGTAGAAAAGGAATTGTCGAAGCTCACTATTCAGTCTGTTGCAAAGTGCTCTCTGCCCAGCATTCTTTCCCTGCTGTCTAGTACTGCTTAGGTCTTCTAAGATTACCCTCTGTCAACTCATGAGGTTTTTGAGTGCTTTTAAAAATATCCCACAAAACTTTTAAATGAAATAATGAGGCCAGTTAAGAATTTTGAGAGGCCTTCAAATGAAAAATCCCATGAAAAGGTGTCACAAATTGAGCCAAAAGGGTTTTCAGCTGCATTGTAAAAAAACTAACAGATTACTAACCTCATGCTTCAAATTAATGAAAGCTCATTCAGAAAAATAGGTGACAATCTGCCAAGACTAAATACAGAACTAAATGCAGCCTCACTGAATGTCACAAAGGTTTCACATTTAAAAATATAAAATTTTAATTGAAGAAGACAGAATAATGCAGATAATGACGATGGCTAATGCCATCTGAGATTCCATTGGATATTAAAGGTGATGTTATTTTGTTTAATTGTAAAATTTACATGCACCTTTTAACATAAACTCTTCTATTTACTCTTCATATTAATGTCAAATGAAAATACACAGCTGATTTTTTTTTGCAATATACCAGATTTTTAAATCATTTTTAAAGCTAAAATTTAAAATCCTTTAGGGGCACCTAGGTGGCTCAGTTGGTTAAGCGTCTGCCTTAGACTCAGGTCATGATCCCAGGGTCCTGGGATCAAGCCGCATGTTAGGCTCCCTGCTCGTTGGGGAGTCTACTTCTCTCTCTCCCTCTGCCCTTACCCCTTCTTGTGCTTGCTCTCTCGTGCTCTGTCTCTCAAATAAATAAAATCTTTAAAAAAAATCTTTTAAATTCCTGAAAATCCATTTCAGTATTACACATGTGTTTCTAATAACTGCATTATTTTAAATTTAAGGTAAGGGTCATGTGGAGTCCATATCTGAGGACTGTTAACTTTGGTGAAGGATAGTGAGTGTGTATAAAGATGGTGATGATCATTATAGCAGTTTTTCCTGCAATAATACAATAGCTACCAATACTTTATCAATTTTATTGACCCAGAAAATAAACTAATTAACATGTTTTACAAAATATTTAAGTAATAATTGAAGTGATTTTTTAATCTAAATTTTCTAGATGAAATGTTGAAGCTTAATATTGTTAAATTACTGAGTGTAATTTAGGCAGTAAACTAATTTGAATTTAGATCCTGTGGTTTCCAAAATCTGTTCTTTGAACAAATAACAATATACTTTGTTATGTATATGTTATGAATGAGCAATTAAGTGCATGAGATAGGTTTTTGAAACTTTACTTTTTCATGTTAATTATAGAAATTGCAGTTAAAATTATAATTAGAAATAGTGGTTCCATTAGCTAATTTCATATTACTGAAACTTAAATATATGTTAGAAGTATCTTATATTTTCCAGAATAAAATGTATTTCATCTCACAGTTTCCTTCTCACCATTTTCTACTTCCATTCATGTTCCTCAAGACCATCTAAATATTAACTAGTGTGAAGTCCTTTCAAATACTCTGTCATTTATCCTCCTCAACCTTGAGAAGTAACTTTTATAATCTCCATGTTATAGGGATTATAAATACTTTTCAGAATTTAATTATATGTCTACATGAAAACTCCACCATAACTTCCTGTAGTGGAAATGATAGAGATGTTAGAGTTCAGGAGTCTGACCTTAGAGAGAATTTGGGAATATATGGACAGATTTTCAAGTTACCATCTCTGTCTCTCTAGCCTATGATTCATTTGCTAAACTAATTACCACAAATTATAGACTTTTCACTATGGTCATGTTCCATTTCCAAAACCAATATATGTATTGCTTAGGATAGGTAAGAGTATGCTGAAGAATCAAATAAAAGTCAAAATACCAATGGCTTAACACTTTAAATGTTTATTCTCACTGAGGCTTTATCTGTCATGTCAGGTATCTCTCCTGGGTGTCTCTCCTCTAAGCATTGACTCATGGATTTAAGCTGTTTCCATCTTTTAGCCATGCTCTTAGAAGAACATGGCTTCCAAGGCCACCATGGCAGAAGAGTGGGCCATAGGCTTGATGGGGTATTCTAAATGGTGAGAGCAGTGCATTTTTTATAGCTCTTCTGTCTGTATCACATCAGCAGTCACATAACCAACATAATCACAGGGGTGACTAGGAAATCTAGAGGAGCACATAAGAATAGTTTCTTATTGACTACCTGACTGAATTTGAAAATCTGATGGAACCCATAAAAGAGCTGTACTGTTAAGATAACTGAAACAATTTTGGATCAGAAAATCTCTGAGACTCATTCCATGACACTTCACTATATGTGTCAAAGTACACCATAATTATTAATAATAATCCGTGCCACTTAGAAGCTGCAATTACAAGCTTAACCCTTATTAAACTGTTTTTATAAAATTATGATTTTATGCTTAGAAGAGAGGGATCAAGGTGGTATATAGTAAAACAGATACTAGAAAGTCGGGGGAGCTGGGCTATAGGTCTAGATCTGTGATCTACTCTGACACATCATGTAACCTCTCCTGCATCAGTGCCCTTGTGTGTAAAACGACAAGGCCGGCTGGTGTGTCCTCTAGATGCTGTTCTAGAGCCTATGGCCTAGCTGTCCCAGAGGGCACTACAGCAATGGTTGCAGGCATAAACTCCAGTGTCAGAATTCTTTGATTTTAATCCTGGCCTAGCATTTGTTAGCAATGTGAATTAAGCAGAGCTTCTATGCACTTCAGTTTTCACATCCAGAAAATGTTGCCTCACATATCTCTTTAGAGGATTAAGTGATTTAATACATGTAAATTAATATGCTTAAAACATTATATTTAATACATTTTAGGTATTATTTTCATCTGAGAGAACCTCTGAAAGAAAACTTGGTAACTTGTCAGAAGTTACACAGCTATTTGGGAGCAAAACTGGACTGTAATTCTTGATTTTAGTTCTTTCCATTTCTACTAGGCAACACTATAAAAGTTCTAAATATTTCTATAAAATCATTGCTTCATAAATTATTTTTTCTATATAAGATACTGAAAATGAAAATATAATCATTTCTATTGTAGCAACATGTTTACAAGTTTTTCTGCAAAAATGTACTTGTAATGGGAAAAAATGTTGAAAGCTTTTGAAAAACATATTGAATACTTAGCAACAGCAGCAACTTATTTCATACCTAAAATTATTTTAAAAATGAGATTTAAAATATGAAATACCCATTCCTGTACTTGATTGCCTATTGGGCAAGTACAGAGACCAAATAACAAGATATATTTCTAATTGTGAACATTCCTTTGATTATTAAAACAATCTCAGTGTTTTAGCAATATTTATTTCACTTGGTTAACTAATTTAAGATGTTACTAATAACTAGTCATATTTTAAAATAAGAATGAGTGCAACATTTATTTTACAGAGCTTAGGGAGGAGAACATTTATTTACTGACAGCTCCGTATCACATGTTCCAATGTAGTTTTCACAGCCATACTCAGGGAAGGGTATTATTATCCTCTGGTTCAGATGAGGCAACGAGGCTCACACAGCTTGTGTGTGGCAGGTCCAGGATTTATTCAAGCCCAGATGTCAAATCTTGAGTTTATTCTGCTGAACATCAGCATCTCACTCACTGTCCAAAATAACGGGTTCAGTTGAAAAAAAAGAGGCAGTCTATGATGAATCTGAAAGAGTGTCAGGTCTGGAGTTAGAGGACCTGGGTTTGAGGCTTAGATTTTTCTCTTACTGCCTTCCAGTCTGCCTAAAATATTCCCAGAAGAGAATGATTATTCTACAAACAAGAGTATACCAATAGCTATATTTGTAAATTGTAAATGTAAGTAATGCTATTACTATCATTATTATTATTTTTATTTTAAGTAGAAATAATTTAAATATGATTTTTCCCCACACAGATCATTGACATAATAAACTTTCCTTAAGGTTATCAAAGTTATGATTAATTATTAAATTCTATAGCTTCTTTTTTATCATTAGTTTACTTAATTTCTCTGTGGCATTTGACCTTTATTTCCTTATTTATTTATTATTTAATAATAATATATTAAAGGGGGATGGGAAGGGGCAGAGGGAGGGGGTGGAGGAATGGGGTAAGTGGGTGAATTGTACCAGGAGGGCACATGATGTAGTGAACACTGGGTATTATATAAGACTGATGAATCACTGATCTCTATCTCTGAAACTAATAATGCACTATATATTAATGAATTGGCTTTAAAATTTTAAAAATGTTTCTCTTTTAGGTAGTCTCTGAGTATTATTTATTCCAACTCAGTGTGGATATGAAACCTCCCCTCCTTTCCATTATTACATTCATTGCCTTGGTTGGGATCCTCATTGATTCTTGTCGGATTTCCCACAATCGTCTTCTAAATGGCCCTGTACTACCCAAGTCTTCAAGCCACAAACAGCATCATTAATTTGGTTTGTCTTCTTAAAATATTAATCTTAAATGTAATTTGCCCCCCAAATAATCATAATATCTAAACAGCCCTCTCATAAACTAGAGTCATATTTAAAAAGTGGAACCCTATGTAGACAGACAGACTTGAGTTAGCATCTCATGCACTATTAACTAGTTGTGTGTGAACTTAAGATATTTATTTCTTTGAAGCACAGAATCTCCATCTTTAAATGGAATCATAAAAAATGTGAGAAACAGAGAAAATATATGCAAAACACGACCACAGTGTTGGGAACACAAGGGGTGTTCAATAAATGGTAATTAATATCTGTCTAACACATCCCTTCCCATCTAATCCAGTAATCTAAGCATCAGTAAAACTGAGATTTTCAGCATTTTTCAAATATGTCTAGTCCTTTATCTTTTTGTTCATGTAGTTCCTCTACCTCGAATCTCCTTTTCTACTTTGGTTCCTAAATAAATTTCTCCTCATCTTTAGAGATTACAGATCATGTGTGTGTGTGACAGAGAGAGGGGATCATCCTGTGACATTTAGGCAGCATGTGTTTTGCTCTTACTATATAGATCTTTGTCACTTGAATAAGTCACTTGGGTAAGGAGGTACTCTGCCTCATCTCTCCAGCACCTGGATTACTTATATATTCAGTAAATATTTGCTAAATGAATGCAATATAATCTTTCTAAAAATGCCTACATAATAGAATTTTGTCCAAATTTAATTGTAACTCATTTTTTCTTATAGTCTTTTTTCAAAATCTAGTTTTTTACCTCTATTTTCTGCTGTTTCAAGAATATTTCCCCAAACGTTTTACCACATTAGAAAGTTCCTCAAAAATATTACCACAAGTGTAAGAGAGAGTTTTTATTTATTTTTAAATAGCAAAATGGCAGGGAAAAGTAGAAAATAGTTACATCAAATGTTCAAAAGCAATTATTTATCTTATAGGGTAAAGTTTTATAGTAGAAATAATACAGGTTTTGAAGATGATCTGCTTAGGGCTTTTCTTGTAATAGATTTGTGACTCTCAGTAAACTTATGAAACTTCTTTATTTCAATGTTACTTGAATGGGATTAAATACCTATGTCTGAGATAAGCATGAAGATTAAATGCAAAGTAAATATGTAAAATTACTAAACAGTAGTTGGAATAGGGTAGGCATTCAATAATTGTCAATTCCCATCCATATCCTCACCACTTCTACTTAAATGGAAACATTTCCTTCAGACTTATAAAAGATTTATATAAAATTTCAAATAAATAGGCAAAGAATAAGAAGAGATAATTTCAAGAAAACACATTAATTAATAAATATAAATATATAAAATCAATTTTCTGTAAAAACTAAAAATATAAATTAAAATAACCTTGAGAGTGCATTTTATATTCATTAAAGTAGCAATTTTTAAACATATAACAACTAATTCTAGAATGGTTTTAGTAAACCTGGTGTTCTAATTTATTACCATTAACACTACAAATGTGTATCACCCTTTCATAAAGTTCATTATACTTACATGTAATAAGACCTATAACAATGGCATTTAGCTGGATATATTTCTACTACTTTATTCTCATTAAATAATTTAAAAGAAATTGAAAGCTATAAACACTAAGCTATTCATTGTGGCATTACCAGAACTGGAAAAACCCGATGAAAGCAGCCAGAATGTTAGAATGATTAAACGCATAATAGTGCCATGACTTGATATATGGAAATATTACTTGAGCATTAAAAGCAAAACACAAATATATAGTCCAGCACTGTTTAAATAAAATATGTGAACTACACTTGTACTTTTAATTTTTCTAGTAGCCACATTATAAAGGTAAAATGAAAGTTAAAATTAATATTAGTAATATATTTTATTTAACCAAAATATCCAGAATATTATTTCAACCTGTAATCAATATAAAAGCCTCATCAGCGATAATTTTTCCATTCTTTGATACTAAATCTTTGAAATCTTTTGCAAATTTTACATTTACAACATATTTCAATTTGGACTAACCACTTTTCTAATCTACCATTTTGGACAGAGCAGATTGTGGGCAGATATTCAAGACAAATAGAAATATTCTTGACAGCATATACACTATTATTTCAGCTCCTAAGATGAAGCTCATTTATGTTTTTGTATGCAAAAGTGTAAAAAGAGTTAGGTGAGATTAGGGCTTTTTTTACATGAATTTAAATATTCTCATACTTTTATTGTTTTTCTTTTAATAAAAAAGTCTTAAGCCTTCAGACCAGCGCTTAATTTGCAAATTACAGATACTCTGACTATATACCTTCATAGAAAATGATGGTGAGCTTCAATTTGTAATATGTTCACATTTTAACCCTGTGTCTGTGGAATTAATAAGTCTTTCCAATTCAGAGCTGTTTGGTATGCAAAATAGTCTGAACATTTTCATAGAGAGTAACAAATAAATGACCTTTCTGGATTAAGTCAGTCTGGCAGCCTACTATTTTTCACAGTTCCAACAGTCTATATTTGGTTGATCCTGTGTTAGTAAAATAAGAAAATGTATTTAGAACCTTATTAATAAGAAAAAATATCTAGCATTGTGCCTTGCATGTATTGAACACAAAAAACATACATATTGAATTTAATTGATTTAATGTTTCTGTCAATTGAATTATAGATGGATTTGTTGAAACTTTTCCTTGGTAGGATTTCCTTTTTCTTCATCTATTCCACTATGATGCCTCAGAAGGAAAGAAAGCCAGAGACATGCACAACAAAAGTCTTAGAACTTTTGATAGATTTGGAAGTGAACAGAGTTCTTTCATGTAGCCATTTTCTACCCAAACATTTCTAAATGAGTGAGATATGTCAAGATTTTTGCCTTTCATTTTTTTACAACCTTATTAAAGTATAATTGACATGTAGGAAGATGTTCATATTTAATGTATATAACTCAGTGTGTTTAGGCATAAATGTACTTCCATGAAGCTATCACCACATCAAGGCCATGGACATATCCGCCCTCCCAAACTTCCTCCTATCCCCTTTATTATTTTTATTATTTGTGCATGCATGTGTGTGTGTGTGTGTGTGTGTGTGTGGTAGGAATACAACCTAACTTCTACCCTCTCTTCAACAAAAAAATACAGTTTTGTCAGTTTTAGGCACTATACCATATAGTAGATCTCCAAAATTTATTTCTCTTGAATAACTGAAACACTGTGCCCTTTGACAGTCATCTCCTCATTTTCTCCTCCCATGGCCACCCCTAGTAACCACTTTCTACTCTCAGTTTCTGAGTTTGACTACCCTAGACATCACAAATAAGTGATATCATACAGTACTTGTATTTTGTGTGTGGCTTATTTCACTTACTATGATGTCCTACAGGTCCATCCACATTGTTGCAAATGGCAGATGTCTTTTTATAGGACTGGATGATATTCCATATAAATATATAGCCATATAGATATATATCCATGTAAATATATAAATTTAAATCCATATAAATATAAATATCTATAAATACATATATATCAATTAAAATATGCATCAAAGATTACATTTTCTTTTTCCTCCATCCATGGACAGTTAAGTTGTTTCCATATCTGGGCTCTTGTGAATAATGCTGCATTGAACATGGAAGTGCTCTTCAAGATTATCTTGAATCTCTTCAGGATTCTGATTTCAGTTCTTTTGGATAAATACCCAAAAGTGGAATTGTTGGATCATATGGTAGTTATATTTTTAACTATTTTTAAATAGAACTACTTATATTTATATTTATGTTTATAAACTTCTGTACCATTTTTCCGTAATGGCTGCAATGATTTACATTCCCACCATCAGTATACCAGCGGCCTCACCAACACTTATCTTTTTTTTCTTCTTCTTTTTTTTCTTTTTAATAATGGCCATTCTAAAAGGTGTGAGATGATATCTCATTGTGGTTTCAAATTGCATTTCTCTGATGATTAGTGACATTGAAATTCTTTTCCTACACTTGTTGGCCATTTGCATGTCTTTTTTGGTGGCATGTTTATTCAGATTCTTTACCCATTTTTCAATTGGGTTATTTGGGGTTTTTTCCAGAGATGTATGTTTTTTTATATATTTTAGATATTAACCTACTATAAGGTAATATGGTTTGCAAATGTGTTTTCCCATTATGTAGGTTGCCTTTTATTTTGTTGATAGTTTCCTTTGCTGTGCAGAAATTTTTTAGTTTGGTATACTCACACTTTATTTTTGCTTTTGTTGATGTGATTTAGTATTATATCCAAAAAAAAATTTATTGCCAAGACCAAAGTCAAGGGGCTGTTTCTCTGTTTTCTTCTAAAAGTTTTACTGTGTCAGGCCTTACATTTAAGTCTTTACTCCATTGAAGTTATTTTTTGTATATGGTAGTTATGGGCCCACTTTCATTCTTTCGCATGTTGATGTCTAGTTTTCCCAACACCATTTATTGAAGAGATTATATTTTCCTATTTTGTATTCATGGAGCTCTTGTAAAAAATCAATTGGCTATCTATTTGTGGTTTTTTTCTGAGATCTCTTATTTTGTTCCATAGGTCTATATGTCTGTTTTTATGCCAGTGCAAATCTGTTTGGATTACTATAGTTTTGTAATATAATCTGAAATCAAGAAATGTGATGTGTCTAGCTGTGTTCTTTCTCAAGATTGCTTTGGATATGCAGGGTCTTTTGTGGTTCCATATGAATTTTGAGATTTTTTTCTATTTCTCTGATAAATGCCATTGGAATTTTGATAGGGATTGAATAATCTGTAGATCACTTTCAGTAGTATGGACATTGTAGCAATATTAATTTTTTCAGTCCATGAACATGAGATGTCTTTCCATTTATTTGTGTCTTCTTCAGATTCTTTCATCAATGGTTTATAGTTTTCAATGTACAGATATCTCACTTCCTGTTAAATTTATTATTAAATATTTCATTCTTTTTGATGCTATTATAAATGGGGTTGTTTTCTTAATTTATTTTTTGAATATTTGTTGTCAGTGCAAAGAAGTGTGACTGATTTTTGTATGCTGATTTTGTATCCTACAAATTTATGGAACTTGTTTATTAGTTCTAACAGTTTTCTAGAGGAGTCTTTAAGGTTTTCTATATATATAAAACCATGTCATCTGCAAACTGATATTTTTGCATCTTAATTTCCAAATTAGATAACTTTTATATCTTTTTCTTGTCTAATTGCTTTGCCTAGGACTTTTGAGTACTATGCTGAATAGGAGTGGCAAGAGTGGCTATCCTTATTTTGTTCATGATCTTAGAAGAAAAGCATTTGCTTTTCCCTGTTGAGTATGATGTTAGCTATGGACTTTTAGTATATGGCCTTCACTGTGTTGAGTTATATCCTTTCTATACCAAACTTGCTGAGAGTTTTTATCAAGAACATATGTTGAATTTTGTCATATGTTCTGCATCTATTGAGATGACCATATGATTTTTATCCTTCATTTTATTAATGCACTGTACCACATTTATTGATTTACAAATGATGAATCATCCTTGCATCTCAGGGATAAATCTGACTTTATCAAGGTATATTATCTTGTTAATGTGCTGATGATTTCAACTTGCTAGCATTTTGTTGAGGATTTTTGGATATTTATCAGTAATATTATCTTGTAATATTTTTTCTTTCCTTTCCTTTTTTTTTTTTTTTTTCTCTTTTCTTTTCTTTTCTTTCTTTTCCTTGACTGGTTTTGGTATCAGGATAATGCTGGTCTTATAAAATGAGTTTGGGAGTGTTCTCTCCTTGCCCTCCTGTTGCAAACTACCCCAGATAATGGAGGCATTCAGTTTTCCTCCATTTGCTGGGTGAGAAGACAGGATTGGTGTGTGCATGTGTGGTAAGAACACAGTATAGCTTCTACCCTCTTTTAAGTATTAACTACAATATTATTAGTTATAGGCACTATGCTATATAGTAGAATCGTGCCTCTGCTCAGTGTACCACAAGGCTGGGGAACCCAGGCACTTAGCATTCACTTTTCTCTGTGGGAGAAATCACTGGTCAGGGGGTTCTCTCTTGCCACTGAGCTGTGCCACATTGAGGGAGGGGTGACACAGATGAAATGAAACTTTTTTTCTTATCTTCTACCTCCATCTTGGATGTTTGCTCTAATGAAGTGCTTGAATCTCTCAACTGGACTCCTGGACTCCCATAAACTTATTCTTGTCTGTGGGTAGCTATTCAAATCAGTGTTTCTGTTGGGAGTTGAAGGTTAAAAACCTCCTATTCCACTATCTTGCTGACACCACTCTGAGCCTTTCTATGTCTTTCATGTTATATTAATGATTATTTATCTTTAAAAATATTTATTTAAACTGCAGTATGATTCTTACTCTGTTGGAATTACATTTCCAAATAATTAAACATTTTTTTTTCCAAACCAGTTTCAAGATGCTTGAAGATAGGACCATTGTATATTATTTCTTACAATGCCGAATAACCTTAGATGGTGCTATGCTTAATAAAATCTTCAAAATGTGTTAAAACTGTTTCAATTTATAAACACTAAAGTAAATGTAGATAAAATTAAAAAACGTAAGCATGAGGATTAAATTTATGTTTTCTTTCTAGATAATAATGGTATAGTGAATAATTATGCATTTCATTAAAGAGGAAAAAAGTGATAGGAGTGAAATGGTGGAGATGATGCAATGGTGTGTTCTTTGAAAATGTTGATAAAATTAAACAAAAGCTTTTTTTTTTTTTAGTTTTTCTTTATAACTCTCTGTGCAGAAAAATCTTTTTATCACAGCACCTGATTATCAAATGAAGTATGCCTTCAGACCAGGTCTGATCAATTATGAATGATACTGGATCCCCTTTCCATCAGCCTGCTACAATGATTCAGATCTTTTCAGTCTCTGTTTTATTACTTTTTCCTCTACTACCCTACTTTTCACCACCACTATGTTGGGTCATTGTTCAAAAGAATGATCACAACTGAAGTTATCTAATCTAAAGCAGATTTAGGCTGTAAATAAGAGTCTGCTACAATTTGTAAACACTCCTTGGTTCCAGAAATCCATTCTTCATTTGCAAATCCCCACAGCTAAGGCTGTACAGTCTATCATCATCTATAGTGTGCAAAGCCAGAATGCGATTACACGTATTTTATAAAATGGAAACTGCTGACAACCAACCCGCTAGCTTTCCTACAAAAAGCATATTAGTATGATACACATATAGCACCATAATGTATAGTTATGTATCTAGTAATTAATTTCTTAATGACTCACTAAATATTTATGATCTTTTTTTCTTATGACAAAATCTTCAGTTTCCCCAAGAGCTATCCTAATTTAGGCAGATATTTAAATAGAATCACTTCATTGTGCTTGTTTTTCAGTTGTCTTGGGAACAATGTAATAACACTAGTAGAATGTTTTCTTCAGATATGAAAAAGAAAACATTTTGAAGATGTGTAAGCTGTTTAAAGATCAAATTTGGAGGACAATATAAACGATTGCGAGTAATATATCAGTGCACTAGGTGATAGAAAGGTAGACAAATACGTAGATATATAGATATGTAGATAGGTATTTTTATGCTGGTGAATTTCATTATTGTGAATTTACTGGGTTTCTATTGAATTGTTTTAATTGCTGAAACAAATTTTCATATTGAAATGTATTGATTATTATATGCTTTGCAATAGTAGCAGAATTTTAAAAGAAGTCCCTAAATACCTGAGGCAATGAAGCATCTATTCTAAAAGATCTCTTAGCGTAAAGTTTTGCTAGTGCACGACCTGGATAACTTTGCTGAATTGCCTTGCTTGGATCAGTATTAATGATGTTTCAGTTTTGTTCTCAGAATATCAAGTGTTATGCCTTAATATAAATGGCAATTCTTTATAGAAAATGATAAGGGGGCAGAAAATATGCCAGCTGTACTTCTTCTGAGTCCTGTGGTTTCAGATCTTTGCCTTCAGAGTTATCCCCTTTGATTGAGAACATGATTGCAAAATCTGATTTTGGCCTGATCTTATAGCTTTGTTCTTTGGTTTCCTTCAGAACTGTGATCTGTAAATTCTCAGAGGATACTGAAGCTTCCTGAATATGCCCACTTCTCAAGACATAAGGTAATTCAAAAACTTATAATTTATAAACTAAAAAATGTCAAAATATATGGGTTTGGTCCTAAGTCATCCCTTCTTTCCTGTCAACTTTACTCCTCTAGGTGATCTATCCAGTCCCACAATTTCTAATGTCACCAATGCAAACACTCTCCAGTCTTTATCTCTTGTCCTGTCTTCAAATCTATATATAGGAGTGTTTATTTGATTCCTCCACTTGGGTCTCAAAGCATAATTTCCTCTCATCTTCCTGTCGTCCTCCCATCTTCCTCCTCCAGTCTTTCTCGTATCAATAAATAGCATCACATCCACTCTGTTGATTAAACTAACCTAGAAATTATCATTAATTGTCTTTCTCTCAGCTCCCATACCATACTCATCAGCAAATCCTGTTGTTTCTTTCCAAAATACATCTCATTTGCATTGCTACTACCCTACTCCAAGAAATCTTTGCTCATCTGGGCTAATGCAATAGTCCATTTAATGGTTTGTCTGGTTCTACTTTTGCTCCCTAATTAGCCATTCTCCACACAGCAGACAGTGTGATCTTTTAAAATTCATGGCACCCTTCTGCTCAGAATCCTCCAATGGCTTCTCATTGCACTTAGAATAAAATCCAAACTCCATACAAGTCTCTACATGTTATGGTCACTGCCTCTCTCTCTCCAGTCTTACTGCTATCTCTCGCTTCTCCTCATTGGCTTTGCTCTAACCACACTAGGGTGCTCTAAGTTCCAGGAAAACACTCACTTATTTCCACTCTTGAAGCTTTGCATCTGCTTTTCCCTTTGCTTGGAGCTCTCTGCCCTCTGACTTTCATGCTGGGCTGGCTGTTTTCTTTCACGTCTCAACCCAAATATCATCTTCTCAGAGAGACCTTCTGGAAATCAATCTAAAGAACTACCTCAGTTCCTCGGTTTCATCCACTGTTTTATTTTGTGCATAGCAGTCATCATCACCTGAATTTATCTTACTTGTATATTAAATTTTTCTCCTCTATTTGGAACTGTGACCTTTCTATACTTTTATTGCTATTCATATTCTGCATGGCTTATATATTTCTTTCTTTCTGGTACAAACAGATTGGCCTGGTCTTAGTTTGCTGCAAAACATTTCAATTTTAAATTTATATTCTGTAAGACAACTAATAAGATAATTATTTTTATTTTTATTTTATTTATTTATTTATTTATTTTTAAAGATTTTATTTATTTATTCGACAGAGATAGAGACAGCCAGCGAGAGAGGGAACACAAGCAGGGGGAGTGGGAGAGGAAGAAGCAGGCTCACAGTGGAGGAGCCTGATGTGGGGCTCGATCCCGTAATGCCGGGATCACGCCCTGAGCCGAAGGCAGACACCCAACCGCTGTGCCACCCAGGCGCCCCTAGATAATTATTTTTAAATAACTTTCTCTATATGTTCATGGTTCCTGGATCTCTCCTCTCTCATCTGCAAACTGGTCTCATGGTCATGATCTCATGCTGTTTGGAAAAGAACTTAACTTTCATAATTCTTAAAATCCCAAATTGGCCAAAATTGCCCATGTGCCTCGAAATGCAGCATGTGTTCTTAAATTTAGGAGAGTTGATGATATGAATAAATAGCTTCTTTCTCTGGATCCACATTATTGTCCTCCTAATGGATAATGCTCAATGATAACCTGATTTTAAAGTGGGAATATCTGCTATTTTCAAAATGCTGGAATTATTCTATTTCATAATTCAAGGAAGAAATTGATACTAAAGATTACTTCAAAATTATAAATGTATATCATCAAAAAATCATATTAGGAAATTAATTTCATTTCTGTAAGGTTCAAATGTAATCAAATAGTCTCATTAATCATACCCATATGTAGTGGAAAGAACATTAAATTTGACCTGTGTTTGTAACTTGCCTCTTCCAGGGAGAGTATATTCGGTCACTTCTCCTAAATGTACTTCTTTGGTTAATGACATGAGTGTAGTAACACCTGACTATGCAGTAGTGTTTTTTGTAAAGAAATGCAAAGAATTATTACTATTATCATCATTGTCATCTTCATCATCACCTATTTACATCATTATGATTATTATCAAATTTAATGGAGTCTGTGAAAGATTTCAGAACTTCCACATACACAAACAGAAATAAATATGAACCCACTATTTATGGGATAAAAGACAAAATTTAGAATTAATATACAATCAAATAAAAACATAATTTTGGCTATTTTTTATCTTTTCTATAGTTGTACCTGTCCAAATTTCTAAATTGCTGTATGGACAAATAAAAGAAGATACAGAAAGTATAAACTGGAAAATGCAAATGTTTAATTCAAGTGAAAGAAATTACTAGGTGCTTCTCAGCTGTTTCATGTCCACGTTGAAATCACAGAAAAGGCTTTGGGCAATCACGAATAAATTGATGCTACATTTATGTGCAAATTTAACCCCCACATTATGTTCTATGTGATGTGGTTACATCGGTTATAGAAACTGACAGAGAAATTACATTTGCTACAGTTCTCATAAAAGAGTGACACAAAATAAATTCTAATATAACATAAAAATTAGTTTTGTTACACAAAATTTTATGCCCTTTATGTCATCTATGCTGGACAATGATAATCTAATGGAAAATTAGATTAATTAAATAATCCAGAAATTCTTTAATTAAATACACAAATTCAAGTATTCTTGACAGATTGAATAATCAGCATTGTTGAAGGCAAACTTCCATATCTAAGAAGCAAAACAAAGGAAAAAGAATGCACATCTGGGCAAATAAATCTGTCTGAATCCTTTATCATTCTTTATCAGTTTAGTTTTTGCATGGTATCTTTTCTGAGTTTTGCGTTGGTTTTATGTGTTTTGTATAACCACAAGAAACACATAACATGCTAAAATACAAATAACTGAGCTTGAATAGTCTATGAATAGTCTAATCATTCATTTACCCATCCATCCATTGAGGAAACAAAGATTATCTGAGTATCTATTTTTAATTGGCATTGTAAATACAAAACTAAATGTTGCCGCTTGGCTAGCTTAAAAATGATGATTAAAATCTGGTATGATAAGTGCTGCTAAACACACACACAGACGCTCAGCATATATAGCGTTGGACAAAGAAAAGTATAATTTCAAATTTGCAACATAGACAAGGAAGGCTTTACAGAGGAAGAATCACTTGAACTAGGTTTTGAAGCCTAGCAAGGATTTTTAAGTGCTTAAGACTGAATTGTTTACTTCAGGAGAGAGAAAAAATCATGTGCAATGGCAGAGAGGAGTAGCATATAGCGTGAGTTGAATGAGGTGGGGCCAGATATATGATAAAGACAAAGAAACTAAATCATAGAACACTTTGTAATTTCATCAAAGGAATTTGGAGTTTAGACTATGGCTAATATTATACGTCTGCTGCTAATATAGCATTTGAATAACAAAATATGATTTTCGGTTTTGAAAATTCCTGTTAAGAGCAGTGAGTCTAATGAATAGAAAGCGTGTAGAGGCAAAGACATGAAGTAGGAGGTGACCACATAGTTTTGTAAGACATAATGAGGACCTAACTTAAGCCAATGAAGTGAAAATAAGAAAATGTGGTGAAACAGTTGGCAGACCGCTTGGAGTCAGTGCTGCAGGCCGGTGTCTTGCCTCCCAGGACTCTTCCCAGCTGTCTGTCCAACTCGCCCGTGATGCTGGTAGACCTCAGCAAATGGTCCCGGCCCTTGCGCCTGCAGAAAGTGGACGAGAAGCCGCAGCATCTGCGGCAGGTCCGATACAACAAGGCGGAGGTAGTCAAGCTGGGCAAATTGCTGACACCCACCTAGAAGTAGCCCACCAGTGTTGCATGGCATGTCCTTGATCTGGGTGAACTCTACACTTGGTCATGACAGATCTGGAAGTGCCCAGCAGGAAGGACCCCAAATGCAGGGAATGGTACCCTTTTCTGGTGGTCAAAATGAAGGTCAATGACATCAGTAGTGGTATGGTCCTCTCCCACTAAGTCGACTTGCGCCTCCTGTGGGGATGGCCTTCACTGCTACATCTGGCTGGTTTAAGAGCAGAATGGGTCACTGAAGTGTGACAAGCCCATTCCCAGCAACCGACCTGGAGACCACTGTGGCAAATTCAAAGAGGCATCTTTCCACAAAAAGCATGAGCCTGGGCTGCCGATGGCCAGCATGTGTTACCAGGCTGAATGGGATGGCTATGTGCCCAAACTCTAGGAGCAGCTGTCTGAGAAGTCGGGGAATGCTAGGACACAGAAACCATCCCGGAGGTCTCTAGCTGTGGTTTCAAGTTCAGTGATGCATGTAGATTTCTCTGCTTCCCAGTTCCCATTCTCACGGGGGAGGCCTGAGCAAGCAGGTAGTGGTTTAGGGTGAGTTTTCCTTCTGCCTGTCCTTTATAATTCTAGAGGGTCACACCCAGGTTTATGTTTTGACCAAATTTGAATTCCATTTGGGGGGATGTTTTGGTACTAGGATGGGGTCATCAAATTGTGAAAAGAATAGCAACCCAGAATTTAAAGAAGAAAAAGTGCAGGTAAAAAACCAGGTCTACGGTAATAGAGCAGAGCGTCAACGAATCTTTAAGAGAGGGTTAAAAAGTGAGAGAGAGAGAGAGAGAGAGAGAGAGAGATTCATTGCCTCAGCTTTTGTGAGCCTGAGTCCAGAATTGTGCACGAAGGCACTTCTGGGCATGTTTTCACAGCCATGTCTCTCACCACGACAGCCAGAGGCTGCCATGTCCACTAGACCCCAGTGTATTACACCTCGGACTTGTTACTGGGATCAGTGTCCCACTCCAGCTCCTTTAAAGAGCAGTACTGTAAAAAGCAATAGGGAGAGTCACTTTGTGGTTAAGGCCTGGCTATCTCCCTGAGCTGCAGGACTGGGTGAGAGGCTCTCAGAAATCCCTGCTGCACCTGTTAAACTGGTTACTCTTCGTCTCTGTGAGAAACTGATCTGGAGTTGTGGAATGTTGTGTTACTTCTGCTGTTTGCTTATAGCTGAATAAAAATTTAAAAAAACATTGTGTGGGTGAAAAAAAAAAGAAAGAAAGAAAACATGAAAAAATTGGTAGGGATATAATAATCTATTGCATGTGAGGTCAGGAAGGAAGAACTGCCAGATGGCTCTATGATTTCAGTTTTGAATAAGAAAACTGTGTAATTTTTTTATCCAAATCAGAAAACTTAGGAAAATGAAAGAGGGTTCTAAAATAATCAAACTTTTATAATGTTGACATTTAAATCTTAATAAATTTGTTGCTTTTATATTAGTGAATACCTATTTTGATTCAAAACTTTTTAAAAATAATTTGTAGAAGTAAAAATGTGTACCTGTGTATATCAAAGCAAAACAAAACATTGAAAAATTACGTAAGTAGAATTACTATCTTTGGTTTACATTTATATACTTTAATCAGTTTCTAAGCGGTATCTGTCTCTCAAACTGTCACTATAGAATGTATTTTTTAATGAATCCAGATAATTTTTTAAATAAAATTGCTTGCAGCATTTTTCAAAGTTGTATTTTATAGTTAATAAATTTTAAGTAGTTGACTGTTTCTATTGTTAAAATTCTGTAGGCCGGAAATATTTTTAATTGAGAAAAATCTTCCGTATTTTTCCTAAGGTACATGTAAACTCAGAGTTAACTCTGCTAAATAAAAGATCTTCATTCCATGTCTTTTATTGAAATACATAAAAATTTTAGCTCAACTATTTTTACCAGCACTGTTTTTTCTCTTTATTCAAAGTAACTTTTTCAACAAGTATTTTTATATAACAAAATTGATCAAATAAGATGTCTCTATGATTCCTTTCAATATCTCATCAACCTTAGATGCTGCAGTAAACAAAGGCTGTCTCAATCTCATTCTGTCCTGTTACAGAGTATTAATTTATTCAGTTAAGAAAAGAATCTTTGAAAGTTTTTCTCGGGATGTAGCTCAAGTGTGGATTTTCAGAAATAAATTATTGTATCCTGTTTGAGCTCTCGTCATCTGATTTTCTAGATTTTTTTGTTTCTGTAGGAAAAAAAATTTATTCCTTTTATTTCCATGTTTTGTTTCAATTTTCTGAAAGTGTTAAATTTGACATTCTTTAAAAAGATTTCCAACAAAAGAGTGAAATTAACCAAAATTTAGAAAACTCTTCTACAACAGTTCAAAACTACTGTAGAACACCTAGATTGGTTTACAAGATTGCTTTAAAGGCTAAAACATTTATATAAATTTATTGATGGTGGGAAACAAAGAGAAAGTGTCAAAGCCTCTGTGTAAGTGGCTTTGTGTATGTGCAGAAGCTGTAGCTTATGGCTTGGCATATTAGACTGGCACTATACTACAATTGCTTGGAGATAATTATTAAGTTTGTGTGTATAAAACAAATACCAAATATATCCATTCTCTTTTTTGAATTAAAAAAAAGAATATTACCTTTACTATGACTTTATGATCTACAAATATTTGTTTTTATCTCTCTAAAAGCTTATCATTTTAGTCTTTAAGGTTGAAGTTTTAACTATTTTAGAATTATAATCACAGTAATCTCAGATGTTTCACCATAGAATAATTAATTTCCAAAAGCTTTGGAGTCCATTGATTAGATGAAAATATAACTATTATTAGAATTAAACTGACTTTCTATCTGAAATAACTTGGGACAATTTAAACCATGTATCATTTAACCCTTTGTAAAGTTCTTCTTTGGAAAATAGAGCCAACCCACGAACAGTTCTCGCTATACTTTTTGTATATGCATAAGAAAACTGGAGATTGAAAAAGTGAAATTAATTTAGAATAGTCATTTAATCTAAATGAAAAGCTGTATTTCACCGAGTGATATATATAAACCCACTTTCTCTATTAATTAAATCAAGATCTACTGGCATATTTTCTTTTTAAATTTTCAAACTAAATGCTATTGTTTCCCTCTAAAGATTGGTTTTCCTCTGGCATGTGATATCATTATGGCTCCACATACAGTAGATGATTAAAGTCACGAATATTCAGTGCACCTCACAGCAACCTTTAGTAATAGATACGCTAAACACCTATTTCTTTGATTTTAAATTTTTTGGTTCTTTGCTACTTAAAGAGTTTATTGTAAAATGAAAGTTCCAGCAATCAGTGAAAAATTAGTTATAAATAGTCAGCATAAAATATGTTACCCCAGACATGGGTGACTGGTTCATTAACAGATCTAGGGAAGGAAGAGATAGTTTCAAGTTATGATTATGAGTTCAACTTGGGCATGGTCAGTTGTTGGTGACTGTGGTACATACAGTTGGCAGTGCCCAGGAAGTATTTGTGAATATTGCTTTGGAGTACAAGAACATGGTGAAAGATAGAAATACAAATTTGGAAGTTCTCAGCATATGGGTAGTAGTTGAAACCATGATGAGATGAAAGATTAGATAAGACATTGTCAGCACTGATGCTTGTTGAGTAGTTTCTGGGAGGTCTTTGTCTGGACATTAACAACAGAGAGTGTTTGTGATTACTTTATTCTAAATGACTTGTGTGTTGGCTTCTTGTAGCTTCTGTAACAAATTACAACCAACTTGGTGGTTTAAAACAACAGAGGTGGGGTGCCTGGGTGGCACAGCGGTTGAACGTCTGCCTTCGGCTCAGGGCGTGGTCCCGGCGTTGTGGGATCGAGCCCCATATCAGGCTCCTCCGCTATGAGCCTGCTTCTTCCTCTCCCACTCCCCCTGCTTGTGTTCCCTCTCTCGCTGGCTGTCTCTATCTCTGTCAAATAAATAAATAAAATCTTTAAAAAAAAAAAAAAGAACAGAGGTATATATTCTCTCACAGTTCTGGATGCCAGAAGTCCACAATAAGTATCACTGGGCCAGAAGGAAGGTGTGTGCATGGACACATTCCCTCTGGAGGAAGAGAATTTTGTTTTGTGCCTTTTTCGGAGCTGCCAACAATCCTTGACATATGGCCACATTATTCCAATCACTGCTTCTTCATCATACTGTCTACCTTTCTTCCTCTATGGTGAAATCTCCCTCTGCTTCCCTCATAAACTTACATGTGATTACATTTAAAGCCCATTCTGATAATCCAGGATAATCTTTCCATCTCAAGATATTTCATTTAATCACAACTATGAAGTCTTTTTTGCCATGTGAGGTAACCACTGTTCATAGGCCAGGGATTAGGATGTGGATATCTTTGGGAGTAGGAGGCTAATATTACTCTGCCACAACTTATATCTGTCTGATCACCATCAGTGCTGAGTTTTTCATCCTCTCTTTATCATCACTCCTGAATTTGGAAGACTTGGTACAAAAAAAGTAGTGTAATGTCTCATAATTTTTTATTGATTAAAATGACATTTTGGATATATTGTATTAAATAAAATATGTTATTAAAAGAATTTTATTTAAAACATTTTTTCAGTGTATCTACTAGAAAATTTAAAATTGCAAATGAGGTTAACATTGCATTTCTATTGGCACTGGTATAGAATGTGTATGAGTTTCAATGTCTTCATCTTATGGAGAAATTGCTGTTTCCTTACAAATAAATAGTTAAAATTCTTGAAAGCTGCACACTAAGTTAATTAAACACTCAGTTTTATTCTATGGATGTACTTTGCTCTATTGTAATCCATATTCATTCAAACTTATTTATTGCTGCTTTTCTCCATTTCACAGCAACAAACCAAAAGGACTTAATGCGAAATTATTGACCACACTGTGCCTCTCAGCCTCAGTTAACCCCTAATTCTGTGCACCTGGGAGCCAAAGCAAGCCATAAAGAGCCACAGGCACTAACCTGATGAAGCATCTCTGGAAGGAAGTCTTACATGGTGAGTGCCAGACTGACTGGCAGTCTCTTAGAACTGAGAGGAAATAAGGTAATTTTTAGGAGTTTGACATTTTCTTTCAAAAGAGATTGTATTCTAAAGGGTGAAGGGTGGTGAGGAAATAAGGGGAAATGTTTTTAATGGAGAGGGATCCAAGGGGAACTTGTAGGAATGGAAGAGTCTTCCAGGAAAGGAGGTTTGTGATTTGAGAGGACACTGTATGTGAGCCTGGAAAAAGAGGTGAAAAAGAGTGATCGGAGGAGAAAATCTAGGGGATTCTAAGCAGTGAAGGTCTAATGAGATGGAGAAGAAAGGACACTACTATTTACCAAGCTTATACTGTTTATCAGGTACTTTCATATGTTATCCAAATTACACTTAAAATGTTCATTTTTGCAGGCCAAAAATTTGAGGTGCAGAGACATGAAATGATTTTCCTAAGGTCACACAACTAATAAGTATCAAGGGCAAATTTAGGATCCATTAATTAGTGGGTTGATATTCTTTAGAGTGTTAAAGCTAGACTAAAAGGTAAATCTGTGAGGGTAGAAAACATGGCAAGTGACTTGAGAAAATTTGGGAAATATCAATGATAGGAATCTGTGTCTGATTGAAGTGGGGAAAAAGAGGCAGGCCAGGGAAGTATTTGTACATGGAACTATTTGTGGCAATTGTGGAAACATATCACATCCAAAGGGCTCAGAAGAAATGGGATATTGGTTGGCCTTTTAACCAGTTAAGTTTTTGAACTTGAACAGTTCCCCAGCATTGCGCTATATTTGTAATAAGCATAGACCTTTGGATTTTTATATAAGTAACTATAAGAAATATAAGCATATTTAAGTTCAGCCTCCCACAGACCTGAAAGAAACATAGTCAAAAAACCAGTTCAAGTTTTAGTTAGTTCATCTGTAAAAATGAAGGCATTAAAATAAGTACTCCAGCTCATAATGGCATGATTTAAAGGTACCATGACATCACCTCAGCCTGCAGAATTCCCAGTTGTGTACTTCCCAACTTATACTAGTCTCCTTAGAAATCATTTTATTTTCATTTCACCCAGAACCATTATGGGCTCAACACCTTTTCTTCAAATATTAGCATTCCCCTCATTTCAGTGGACTCTTCCATCAGGGGCTCTGAGATACGTTATTTTATTGATGACCTTCCCTGACATACTACTGACCTCTAATCATTTAAGCATCCAGTCTACAAGTAGATATGACAGAGCAGCTGGTGGAGATGAGGGGGAGAAGAAGATCCTGCACACTAGCACACTTGGCTCACCATAACTTTACAAAAACCAAGCAGAATTTTTCTTCTTGCTCCTCTTTGGCAGCCTCCTTTGATTAATTGCTGAGTGTTTTCCCTATTCTGATTTCTCAGTATCTTTATTTCTAGCTGTCAATCTTGCATATCGTTTAGCCAAAACAAGGTACTTGTCTTAGGCTCCCTCATTTCACCTCCTCATTTCGATGGATCACTGCCTTGACATATAGAGCTCTTCATTCTTCCATGAGATCTGAGGAAAAGAAAACACCTTTAGGCTCTATTTCAAATTCCTTTTTATTTTCTTAAAAAGCTGTTTGTCATCATTTACTTTGGTCCTGTTATCTTTAATTTTTCTTTTTCTATTGATTCTTTTTTATGTCCTGATCAATGACGAACACTTTTTTTTTTAAGTTTTGGTAAATCAATAGGAGAAATAACATATCATTGTTCTTTAAATTGATTTTTCTTGAATTATGTGATTAAAATTTTAAATGTGTAGCAGCCATTTCATTCCCTACCAAATGAATTGTCTTTTGAATATCCATGCAACTTTTTTCTATTGATAAATTAGTTTAAACTTTGCAATGTTTTTTAAACTTTTTACGGAGTTAATAAGTATTTGTCATATTCATGACAATTTTTTTTTAGTTTGTTGCATCTGACTAATGTGTAAGAAATGGTAGGAATCAAAAAGGTTTAATTTAATCTATCACAGCGGTCATCATGCTCTTTTTGATATCTTCAAATGCTTCTATACTTAGAATATCTTTTGCATTATATATTTCAGATTAATTCTTACTTCTATATTTGTGTAATATATCTGTCTTTTTTGGGCTTTTAAAAAGATTTTATTTATTAGAGAGAGAGAGAGCGACACAGAGAAAGAGCACAACCAGGGGAAGAGGCAGGCAGAGGGAGAAGCAGGCTCCCCGCTGATCAAAGAGTCCGATGTGGGGCTAGATCCCACGGTCCTGGGATCATGACCTGAGCTGAAGACAGCCACTCAACCAAATGAGCCACCCAAGCATCCCTTTGTTTTTATTTTATTACTTTAAAGTTTTGAATTCATGTGGAATTATTTTACTCTTTCTCATAATATCACCAGTGTATTGTAGGTCATCAAAATAGCAAATCATCTTTGACTTATCCAACTTAATTCCTATTCAGTGTCATTAACTTAGAAGGTATAATTTTCCAAAATTAAATAACATTTTATAGACTTGCTGATTCATTCTATTAGGCAATAAGCATACTAAGGATAAGAATCCTGTCATATTTGTATCCTTAGCACATAATATAATAATTTACTTACAAAATTGGGTTACCACACTATGTCAATGTCATGATAATTATTTTACTAATACAGTGCTTTGCAGGGTCTTCTTAAAATTATGCTTTTAACCAAGCCTACTTATATATTATTCAGTTGTCCTCATTTCTTACTTCTACGTTCTTTCTTCTTTCAGTGAGGCTTTAGATGATGTTGGCATAGTCTCTTCCCTGCTTCTCATTCTAGAATTCAGCTGCTTGATTTCAAATAGTATGTACTAACCCACTGTCTGTTCTTCTTTCTGACCACTTTATATGACCACCCATTTTCAGTCCTTAGGACTCTCTGTATGCATGAGCTTTTCAATGGGACTGGCCTTATCCATTCACAGATGTGATAGTCTTCACTCCCCAAAAAGTCTCTACACTTTGGACTTTCTAATATCACCTGCAGTAAGAAGAACACATTGACATAATTGCTTATTGGCCATATATTTTATGAGAATACTTTAATACTGACAGTTGACAGCTCTAGCGAAGACTAGAAGGGTTCAGAGATTTCTAATAGGAAATTATTAAGCAAATTGCCTTTGCCAAGAAATGGAACTCCATAGTTGATACATAGACTGTATGGAGAAAAAGAAAAAGAAAGAAAGAAAGAAAGAAAGAAAGAAAGAAAGAAAGAAAGAAAGAAAGAAAGAAAGAAAGAAAGAAATGGAAAGAATAGCAATGGAAGAAAAGCAGACACAAGTCCTTAATGTTGGAAAACAGCTTCATATGCAGTCAGATCATTGAACTTCTGTGAGGATGTAGACTGAGTTCCAATTTAAAACTTCCTGAGCCACAGGGCACCTGGGTGGCTCATTCAGTTGAGCGTCTGCCTTTGGCTCAGATCATAATCCCAGGGTACTGGGATTGAGCCCATGTCAGGCTCTCTGCTCAGCTAGAAGCCTGCTTCTCCCTGTCCCTCTGCCTGCTTATGCTCTCTCTCTCTGTCAAATAAATAAATAAAATCTTTAAAAAATAGAATAAAAAAATAAAACTTCCCGAGGCAGATTTAGAGAATGGAGAGGAGGGACAGTCAGAGGCAACTAAATAAGAAAATAGTGTGAAGATCTTAATAGAATAAAATTAAGTGCCTAGTATTGCCTTCTATAATTTTTTTTTTTTTAGGAAATAGACTTGAAGAAGGAAAAAACAGGTATGCATGTTGTTTTAAGACTAGTGAGAAGAAAATAATAAGTCAGAGACTAAAACTATATAGGTGGTAAGCCATAAAGCAAGATTTGTGGAAAGAACTGCAAGGACGAGACCTCACAGTTTTGCTTAAGGCCACCTGTATTCATTTTCATCCATGCACCAAGCAAGTAAGAGTAATGTAGACGCATTTCCTGTCTGTTCTAACTCCATAGTTGCACATTCTTGTAGGAGCTATATCATAATTCTTATAGGAAATATATTTTTTATGTTCAATAAGAAAGTTATAGATTTACAACGTCTCTCTTGTTCATTAAAAATAACAGTAGCCAACACTTACTGAGCACTCATTATATGTCAGACACTATGCTAAGTTCCTAAATCATGTTTTGTTCTATTTTCACAGAAACCATATGAGATAATACAAGGTAATACACATTTTACAGATTAGGACACTGAGGCTTAACTGGGGAGGGCCATAAAATATAAGCGGCAGAGTTGGGAACTGAACCTATGAATCTAATCACAGAGCTACTATAGAATAAAACCCTGACTAATATTAAGTCATACAGAATCCAATCTTCAATATTAGTCATATAAAATTACTAGTTATGTTAAGAATATCTGTGTATGTGATCATTCAGCCTTACATACTTAATTTTTTGTCCATGGATGTAATAATTTTATTTACAAACGGTATCTTTGCATTAGTAATGATACACTAATAACAATTTGCATTTTTATTGATTACTCAGGGCTCTGACAACAGTCATTTAAAATAATGGAAGAGACGTAGTTCATTGGATTAAATCTAAATATGAAAGGTCATATCTTCTATCTAGATCTCATGAATAAATCCATAATCCCATGACCTTTCCACAGCCTTCTTTATGGTAAATGCAGGAGCTAATAAGCAATGTGAAATGGGTATCTGTGTGAAGTACATTAAGACTGAGACAGCTGTCTCCTTAGGTTGGCCTAAGTGGCAATATTTGATCATTTCAAAATTTGGAGTGGTTGATTATTGAAATATAATTCTACATTAAAAAAATTCTCTGGAGATTTTGGAAGAAAAAAAGAGTATTGGAGAATAAGGAATATATTAAAGGTAAGGCAGGTTTATGGGGATGATAAGTTTTTAACAGAGGAGAGGAGCAGGAGATTTTATCAGGAAAATAAATTTGCATATTGCTCCAGAGGAAATGCCTGAAAAGAAAGTAGAAGATAGTTTTGTTGGTTTATTTGTGTTATACTAATTTTGATATGCCAGCTGGGAGGAACATGTGTTCCTGTTAACCTCTGGTCCCTTGCTGCTCTTGGTAAACCCTCCAGATGGCCTTGTGGCTAAAGATTGCTTCTGATCATGTGAGACTGGGGGAAAGGGCCTTTGTAGTCCCTATGAGGATACTGTTCAATCTGAAAAAGAACCTTAAGAAAACCTTACTTGATTTTTTTTCCATTTCTTTTTATTTTGGTAAAATACATACAACATAAAAGTTATCATCTTTATCATTTTTAACTGTACAGTTCAGTGATATTAAATACCTTCATAATGTTGTGTAACCATCACCACCATCCACCCCATTTACATAACTATTTTTAATCTTGAAAAACTGAAACTCTGTATACTCACTAAACAATAACTCCTCATCCCTCCTCCTAGCCCCTGGCAGCCGTCATGTTACTTTCCGCTTCTATGCTCCTGTGTGCTTCAGGTGCTTTATGCGAGTAGAATCACGCGGTGTTTATCTGTATGTGACTGGCTTGCTTCACGGTCATAATGTCCTCAAGTTTCGTCTGTGCTGTAGCTTATTTCAGAAGATCCTTTCTTTCTAAAGCTAAATAATATTGCCTCATATGTGTATGTACCACATTTTGCCTATCTATTCATCTGTCAATGGATGCTTGGGTTGCTTCCACGTTTTTGCTATTATGAATAATGCTGCTATAAACATGACCACCAACATCTCTTTAAGACCCTGCTTTCAATTCTTCTGCGTAGGTAACCAAAAGTAGAATTGCTGGATCGTTTTCCACTTTTAATTTTTTGAGGAACCACCATACTGTTTTCCACAGTGGCTTTACTATTTTACATTCCTATCAACAGTGCACAGGGGTTCCAACTTCACGTCATTGCCAATACATCTTTTCTTTCTTTTCTTCTTTTTTCTGAGAGTAGCCATCCTAATGGGTCTGAGGTGGTATCTCTTATGGTTTTGATTTGCATTTCTCTAATTATTAGCGATGTTGAACATCTTTTCGTGTTCTTATTGGTTATTTGTTGTATATCTTCTTTGTAGAAATATCCAAGTCCTTTGTCTGTTTTTTCAATCGGATTGTTGGTTTTCTGTAGTTGACTTTTAGAGGTTTTCTACATTTTCTGTATCTTAATCCCGTATCCGATATATAGTTTGCAAATATTTTCACTAATTCTGTGGTTTTCATTTTTATTCTGCTGGTAGTGTCTTCTGTTGTATAATTTTTAAAAATTTTCATAAAGTACAATTTGTCTATATTTTTCATTTGTTGCCTGTGCCTTTGGTGTTAAGAAACTGTTGCCATATCCGAGGTCATGCAGCTTTTCTCCTGTGTTTTGTTTCTAGGAGTATCATAGTTTTTCATTTTATATTCAGGTATTTGATCCATTTTGAGTTGATTTTTGCATACGTTATTAGATAAGGGTCCTCCTTCATTCTCTTGTATGTGGATATTTAATTTCCCCCAACACTATTTGTTGAAAAGACTTTTTTTTCTTCATTGATGGTTTTGGCACCTTGTCAAAAATCATTTGACCATATGTGTGAAGGTTTATTTCTGGGATTCTCTATTTTATCCCATTGCCATTATGCTAGTACCAAACTGTTTTGATTACTCTAACTTTGTTTTAAGTTTTCATATCAGAAAGTGAATTCTCCAAGTTTGGTTTTTATTTTCAAAATTGTTTTGGCTATACAGAGCCCCTTGAAATTCCACATGAATTTTAGAATGGGTTTTCCTATTTCTTCACAAAATGTCATTGGGATTTTGATAGGAATTACATGAATCTGAAGATGATGTTAAAAATCAACAGTAGAAGTGAAGCTAGAAAATTCACAAATTTGTGGAAGTTAAAAAATCTCCCACTCTTAAACTATTAATTGTTCAACAGAGAAATAAAATGAAAAATTAGAAAATACTTAGGGATGACTGAAAACAAACAAAACATACCAAAACTTATTAAACACAGTGAAATAAATGCTACGAGGAAAATTTACAGCTATAAAGACAATTTTTGTCCCTTATTTCCTGCATTACTGTCTTATTTTGTGTTTGGTTTTTTAATTTGGTTTAGTGGTCTTTTTTAGCAAAATATTTTTTTTTCATTTTGTTTTGAGTATATTCTATAGCTAATCTCTTTATGGCTACCATGGGGGATACCCTTTACATCTTAAAGTTATAAATAAATTCAAATTAGTGTGTTATACCAGCTTAACTTCAATAACATACAAAAATGCAGATCTTTTACAGCTTTCCCCCCAAACCTTTTAGTTGCTGATGTCACAGAATTACATTATGCACCTTAAATAAACTAATAATTTTTAAATACATTAGTTTAAGTTAATGTTGAAAATAAAAGGTGGTGCTATAAACAGAAGTTATAGCAATATTAGCTTTTTTTAAAAAAATAATATTTTATTTATTTATTTGTCAGAGAGAGAGAGAGCATAAGCAGGGGAAGTGGAAGGCAGAAGGAGAAGCAGGCTCCCCACTGAGCAAGGAGCCCAATGAGAGACTAGATCCCAGGGCCCTGAGATCATGACCTGAGCCAAAGGCAAATGCTTAACTGACTGAGCCACCCAGGTGTCCCAACAATACTAGCTTTTAAAGTAATGTTTGTTAGGGTTGTTTTTTTTTTTTTTTATTAGTCTCTCTCAACATGTACCAAAAAAATGAAGCTACAATCCAGTGTTACAATTTTATTAGCTTTTATAATTCTCACATATTTATGTATATTAATATCTTTGTTTCTTCATACTGCTTCAGATTACTGTCTAGTGTCCTTTCATTTTACCCTTCAGGGCAAGTCTAATGATAAAGAACTCCCTCAGCTTTTGTGTATCTAGGGGTGTCTTAATTTCTTCTTCACTCTTGTAGGACAGTTTGCCAGGTATAGGATATTTTCAGTTTACAGTTTTTCCTATTTTCCTATCAGCACTTGAATATATAAACCTACTGGCTTCTTGCCTCTTAAGTTTCTGATGAGAAATCTCCATATTGGGGATGACCTGTATATGATGAGTCATTCTTGTTGTTTTCAAGATTTTCTCTTTGTCTTTGGAAAGTTGGTCACAATGCATCTTGATACGGATTTTTTGAGTTTCTCTTAGAGCTTCTTGAGCCTCTTAGATGTTTTGACTCATGTGTTCTATCAAGTCTGAGAAGTTTTCAGCCATTATTTCTTCAAATATTTTGTGTGCCCCTTTCTTTTTTCTTTTTCTGGGACTCCACAATACATATGTTGGCCCACCTGATGGTGTCCCATGGGTCCCTTAGGCTCTGTGCACTTTTTATCAGTTTTTTTTCTTCTGTTCCTCAGACTCAATAATTCCTGTTGTCTTATCTTTAAGTTCACTAATTCTTTCTTCTGCTTGTTCAAATCTGTCTATGAATCCATCTAATGAATTTTTAATTTCAGTCATTTTACTATTCAGCTCTACAATTTCTTTTTGGTTCCTTTTAGCTTTTCTATGTATTGATAGTTTCACTTTGTTCATACATCATTTTCTTGACTTCCTGTACATCTTACCTTGTTCTCTCAATATTTTTAAGATAATTGTTTTAAAGTCTTTATCTAGTAGATCTGCCATCAAGTCTTTTTCAGGGGCAGTCTCTCTTAGTTTATGTTTTTCCTTTGAATGAACTAAATTTTCTGTCTCTGTGCATGCCATATTATTTTTTGTTGTTGAAAACTAGACATTTGAATCTAATGATGCAGTAACTGTAGAAATCTGATTCTCCTCTTTCCCCAGAATTGGCTAGTTTTTGTTTTTGTTTTATTGCCATAAGCTATATCTGTACTGAGAATCACCCTGAGGTGGAAACATAAGGTCTTCTAAAGTCTTTTCTGACTCTGTGCCTTTCCCAGCTCATGCATGATCACTTTCTAATATACCCCATTTTTTCAGTTGCTTTTGAATATCCTAATCCTTATGTCTGGCCTCCAAAAGAAGAAAAATCAAGGGGAAAAATAATCCATTAGCCCTTTAAGTTCCTTGGAAGTCACTTTAGCCTGAGGTGAAGGGTCTTGCAGTGATGTGGGGAAGTGCAACGACAATGACCACATGCCTCTTTGTCTGTATCTGTGAGACTAAAAGCAAACATCAGCTATGAGAGCACAGATGCCCAGTATTTGGAGGATAGGTTTGTTTTTCCCCACCCTGGCTTCTGCAAGCTCTGTATAGGCTGCTCTAGCAATACCTGTACAGCTTCCTGCCATGGGGCTTGGGGTGGGGCATCCATAGCTGCTACTGTGCTAAAAGCTGAAATTTACTGAAATTAACCAATTTGCCATCTAAGCCTTTCCTTGGATGTTGCAAGCCCTCAACAGACTCTTGGGTTCCAAAATAATTATGTTAGACAGATTCTGCCAGTGTCATTTTTGTCTAGATGTGAAGAAAGATTCCTGTTGCTTGCTACTGTCTCTGCTCAGAAGCCTCCTCACTTGATATTTTAAAGTAGCTACAGGCTTAGTTCAGCTACCATAAGAAAGAAAATATTTTATTTAATTATTTAATATTAATTCAAATATGATAATTATATGTATATTACATGCTGAGGAATCTGTATCATATCAATAAATTTTTAAATCTAATTTACTTAAAAGCCACACTTCTTTTCCCAATACTAATGGGAATTGTGCATTTTTCTAGTCAATAAAAAAGAAAACATATGTAATGGAGAAAATGTTGAGTATGAATTTCTAGCCTGAAATTTGATCTTTTTCCTGTACAGTATCATCAGCTAATCACTAAAGTTGGATTAAACAGAGGAAGAAGCATTTAGACATTTGGCAGTTGTCTCTGTTAATCCAGTTATTTAGTTAGATCAAGCACGATCGCTTCCCCTAACTTTGCTCCTTCAGTCATTTTTCTACTGCTATAGAACAGTGTCATTTATCCTAATGTGATTACAAGTTTTTATCCTAAGTCAGAAACAATGACAGTCAGCCTGTTATTATACTGACAAGTTGACAAGTTTGCAAAATGCAGAAGACATTTTAAAGGAACATTTATTTTTCTTTTTTAAAAAGATTTACTTATTTATTTTAGAGAGAAAGAGAGAGAGAGCACAGAGGGGAGGGGCAGAGGCAGAGAGAGAGGGAGAGAATCTTAAGCAGACTCCATGCTGAGTGCAGGGCCCAATGTGGGTGGAATCTCAGAGCCCTGAGATCACAACCTGAGCCAAAATGAAGAGTTGGATGCTCAACCAACTGTGCCACCCAGGTGCCCTGGAACATTTATTTTTCATTCATTCATCATCCATTGAATTCCTAAAACACTTATGAAGTGACTGTTATATATAAGTTACTGCTTGAAGTATCATAGTTGTAGAAGAGATCAAGAAATGGTATCTGCCTTCAAGGAACTTCAAGGCCAATAGTAGTAGTAAAAAGTAAATTTGGCTACCCCCCCCCCAAAAAAAAAAGAAAAAAAGGGTTTATCAAAAAATCATCTGGTTTTCTGTTAGACATCACTATTAGGCACAAAAAAACCTTTATCTATAGAGTCAGGAAAGACTTCACAGAATAAGTGACACTAAATGTCTTAAAAGATGAAATAGCCTAGCAGGGAAAAGTGACTGGTGGATTAACAAGCAACTGAGGAGCTAACATTCTAAATAGAGGGACTAGAACAGGCAAAAGCAAAAAATCAAATCACATGGCATAGAGAACTGGAAGCCACTTGGCATGGCCAGAATATAGGTTATGTGGGGAATCATGGCGAATACAACGACTGGAGAGAGATAGGGCCCACATCATGGCAAAGCTTGTATAACAAGCTAAGATATTTAGATTTATTGTAAAGATAAATGAAAGATTTTGTGCACTGAAACAGAATAAACATATTTACAGAAAATAGAAAACACCAAATCCTTATAGCACTCCAGGGACTGTGAAATGCATATATCTGAGGGTTGGAGATATGTGTCAGAGAGTCAGATTATAAGACTATTTACAACCTGAGAACTTGGGATGGCCCATTTCTTCAGGGTTGTAATTCAGCACCTGTCTTGTAGGAAACAGATGTCTGACTCCGCTTTGGTTATGGTTTTTTGGATGGTTCTTTCTATTAGAGATGCTTGTTTCTAGTAGAAGAAAAAGCTCCTATTTTGGCTTTTAAGAGTAGCCATACATTTAGTAGTTGTTAGGACTTAGTTTTGCTTCTTTGTAGAATGAGAACATCTCTGTGTACTGAATTGGCTATTTTGAACTGGAAGTTGCTTCTTTATCTTTTTTAAACATATATTTGTGGTTTGTTTATAAAAACAAGAAACAAGGTGGGATATAACTGTCATAATATTAAAAATCTCAATTTTGAAAATAATAAAAATTTTAATTGAAAAAAAATGTAGCTTTAAGCCTTACCTTTCCCTCAATAATTCCTTTCTCCATAGGCATTGACTTTAATTCTTTTCCTATTCCCTGATACTCAAATACATATGGCAATGTATGATGAGTTTTATTGGCATTTCCTATTTTTATTTTTGAATAAATAATATTAATTATTTATTAATTCACTATCTTTATGGGTGCTATCATGATGTCTTTTCTACCACATGTATAATATTTTTACGTATATAATTGATTTTTTTTAATGTCTAATAAGATAATCTACTTATTAGTGTCCCTATTTTTCATAAACTCATTCCTACTTGCCTTTGTTTTCCAACTGAGGTCTGAGCTAGTGGCACATCTGTAATCTGGGTTCATTGTTTTGCTTTTTTCCCTTAATGGGATCCATTATTTCCTGAATCCTGTATCTTGATTTGATTCATTAATTGATTAGCTGATTGATAGCTCTCTTGTTTCACCAGAGCATATCTTTAAGTACACACTTTAGAAAAGGTACATTAGAGGATATTTTCATGGGTCCTTATGTGGCTCATTATGTTTTATGTTTTTATTATACATCATATTTAAGTTTCATTTGGAATTGAAATTTGTTTTTTCCCTCATAGCTTTGGTAACTTTTATTAGAGTCATGTGGCTAGTGAAAAATCTGATGCTATTCTGAATCTCACTTCTTTGTTTTTGACATGTTTTTCTCTGAAAGACTTTAGGCTCCTCTCATTATTTCTGGTATTTTGAATCATAATGATATGCCTTGATGTATTGTGTAACCTTTCAAGCCAGGTACTTATGAAGTTCTTAGACAGTTGATTCTGTTATTTCTTTGACAATGTTCTTCACTTCCCATTTTCTATTCTTTTCCAGAACTTCATTTAGTCAGGCATTGGGCCTCCTGGATCAGTCTTCTAGGTCTCTTTTCTCTCATTTATTTTTTTACTATGAAATATGTAATGCATACATTAATTGAAAGATATAGCTACACAGTTTAAATCATAATAACAAATGAGTATTTTTGTACTAATCTCCCAGGTTAAGAAGAAATAGAATATTGCAGGTGATTTGGAAGTTTGTGATGTGTTACTTAACAATTATATGCACTCTAGGTCAAAGAAGTTTGCATCTATTTATAGTTAAAGATTTCATTTTTTTCTTTCTTTTTTTGTTTTTTGGGTTTGTTTGTTTGTTTGTTTGTTTAATGGATATTCTCTTGGAAAGATATTGTTTTCTACTTTACCATGCTAACATTTTTTAATGTTTAACTGCTTTTCTAATATTAAAACAAGCATTCATAGGACAAATCTAACATGGTCTTTTTTATATATTGTCCTTTGTTTTAGTAAATATTTTGCATAGGATTCTTGCTCCAGTATTCATGAGAGAGATAAATTTCCTTTCTCCTACTATGTTTAAGTTTGAAAACAAGTTAAGGAGTAATCCCTCTTAGCCAATTCTCTGAGAGTGTTAATGTAATACTCTGAGGTAGTTTTATATTTTGTCAATTTAGTTAAGCTGGAACTGTGTTTCTCAGAACTCTCTTCCCTTTCTAGTTCCATGAAAGACCAAGCCTGAGAGACATTTGTGTGGATTTAACAGAAGATGAAGTAGCAGTTACCATTCTCTGAAGGTTGGTATAGAGTACTACGTACCATTGCAGCTTGCATGTAATTTTGCTGGTTCACTTGTTCATCTCGTTCGGCTCTCAGCTCTTCCAGCTTTTGTACTTGGTTCTCCCTCAGCTTCTCTGACTCCCGAACCAGATGCATGTGAACTAAGGGCACTGGCTCCTTCTGTAGGAAATTGAGGGTGGTGAGAGGTAGGCATGGATTCCAGCTTGTCATTGTGTATTCCAGCTTGTCCTCATGGGTTCCAGTTGATCCATGTTCTTCTCTCCTGCGTGTCCAGCTGTTATCTTCCAAATTGCCACCCATGTAGATTTACAATGACGTTAGGTCCACCAGAAGATGCAGAGGTAAACAACTTTCTGTAAACTTTTTTTATATATATACTTAATTGACTTTCTTTTTTAGAGAAATTTTAGGTTCACAGCAAAATTTCCATAGACATTTCCATAGACATTTTGATGTTCTCCCATTTTCATAGACATTTTGATGTTCTCCTACAATTGTGTTAGAGCTGATTCCAGAGTTTGTTCCATGAGCTTGCACCCTACACAGTCACTTAGGGCCCCACACTTAGAAGAGTGTTCATGGCCAATTGTTGCCATTTTCAAATTCTTAATAATTTTATCTTTGAATGTATGTTGTGTACGTAAAAGCTGATGGGACAATAGAGCATGAGCTGGGTCCTTAGGTCCTTGAATAACATGTGAACCTGCCTTTCTGAGAGGAGTTCTTGGCTGTTCATTCCCTGGTCCCTGCGTAGTGATTGCTGCTGTCCTCTGGACCTGGCAGGCTACTGGGCACAAGTGCAGGAAGGATTGAAGTTGGGTACATGTGCCCCAGGCATCAAGTCACAGGACTGGCTCCAGGTGCCTCTAGGGGGTCTGCACTCACCCACAGGTGTTTCTCTTGCCCAAAGGAGTATAAAATTAAGTGGGAAATAAAAACATCACAACAGATATAAGAAGAGATTAAGGAAGAAAAAAAAATTCCCTGCTTTTTGAATAGGAGGTTCTGTATTTTCATTTTGTACTGGATCCTCCAAATTATGTAGCTGGCCCTAATTCCTATAGTAAATCCCTTATTCTCTCTCACCCTTAGTTGTTCTGATTAAACCCTAACTTCTCTGATTAAATCTTACTAACTGGCACAAAGTAGCTTGAACTATCTCTTGAATGCTGATAGAACTTATTTGTAATACATTTGGGTTTGTGTCTTCATGGTAGTAAGGCACTTAGCTAATTACGTTTTTAATAGTTATGATTATTCGGATTTTTATTTATTCTCATCAGTATTGATATAGTAGATTTTTCTAAGGACTTATTAGTTTGACTTAACTTTTCAAATGTATTGGTATAAATAAACGTGTTCTTGAAATTTTCTTAGCTGATTAATCTCTGTAGCACCTGTGGTTTTTGTCCCCTGTGTCTTCTCTGTTTTGCTTAACTTAATCTTGCTAGTGATTTGTCTGCTTACCAGTCTTTTCAAAGAACCTGCCTATTAAATGTTTACTTTCTATTTTGTTAATTTCTGTTCTTATATTGTCTTTTTGTTTCTACATTCTTTGAATTTATTCTGCTGTTTTTCTAATTTCTTAGGTTGGAAAATTTTATAACTTTGAGACTTTTTTATAACTACTGTAAGAATATAAGAATTAGACAACTTTAACTACAACATTTTAAAATCAAATATATTTTAATATATTTACATAAAATAAGATTTATCCACCTGAATTATAAAGTTTAGCATGTTTTCACAAATGTGTACACCCATATAATCTTTACTCCCATCAAGATAGAGAGTATTTCCATCACCCCAGACAGTTCCTACCTGCTCCTTGTACTCGGCACTTTCCCCAGTGCTAGGTAACCACTAATTTACTTTCCATTATTATAGTTAATTTTCACAATTCTAAGTCAAAAATTTTACAAGTGTAAACATACAGAATGTATCTTGAGGGGGACAGTTGTAAAAACTTGCTGAACCATTCTAACACATGCACAAACTTGGGAATACGAAGGAGTTAACATTCCACAGGATAAAAAAGGAGTCTTGACCAATAGGGATAGCAGCTGGTAAGTAAATACATACCTTTGCCATTTCTGGGATAGATAAATCTTAAACACATTCTACATGGTTCCTCAGAAAGTCCTCAATGGAATTGAGCCTAGGTATCTACCTGAAGGATCATCCTGGGATTGAGTTTCCCCCTTTGTCTATTTCATTCTTCCTAGTTCCCTACTCTTAATTCCTTGGAAATCCTTTTCCAAAATGAACTATTCCATGCAAACCCTTGTCTCAGGCTTTCCTTTTGGGGACAAACCATGCTAAGAAAATGTGTATCAATGGAATACCACACAAGTAAATGAAAAAACTCCAATTTCCCAAAACACCTAGAGTCTTATCACCACATGGATGTTCTATGAATGCACCAGAAGTATTCGCAGAGAAAATATTGTGCATGATTTACTAAGTATGTCCTTTAGATCAGCTTTGTTAATTTTGCCATTCAAACTCAAATTGTCCATATCAATGTGTCACTGCAATAGTGTTAGTACCATTATTTTAGAAATATGTAGGAGAAATATGTATTTTAGTGGGTACAGTTATGGCAGGGTGTCATTTTGTCAATGTAGGAGTCATTTTGTCAATGTAGGAGTCTAGGGATTCTAAATGTTCTTGCAATGCCTAAGAGAGTGCGCAACAATAAACAAGTGTGCCATATGTTAGAATAAGCAATTAGTTAGGCTTTAACAGGATGCCTGAAACCAGCACATAGGAAATCATGGTCAGTGATGGGTAAAGTCAGAGGCCCATCCTGACGGCAGTTCAAAACAAAGCCACAAGAAGCCAGATCAAACTAACCAGATAGGCCCAAGACAAAGAAGGTCAGAGATTTTGACCAAGGGAGAAAA
This sequence comes from Ursus maritimus, assembly GCF_017311325.1. NCBI lineage: Eukaryota > Metazoa > Chordata > Mammalia > Carnivora > Ursidae > Ursus > Ursus maritimus. The sequence continues at coordinate 1,518,437 of NW_024424453.1, read as the reverse complement.
GACACAAAACCCTCCTCCCAAAGAAATTGCCTTTCCAAGTAATAAATATTCTATCCCCTAGTTAACAACTGTCAATAAAAAATAGAGACCCATACCCCATGGAACACAGCTCTCTCAGAACTCACCCATTCTCATATCTTAAGAGCATACTCTCATTTTAATAAACTTTTCACTTGTACTGCTGAACCACTGTGTCTGGTCCATCCTTGAATTCTTTTTCGTGAGGAGACCAGGAGCCTCTGGTGACATCCAGGAGTGGGCTGGGCCAGGGATCTCCCCAGTTTACCTAGCAACACATATGCAGCATGACTGAACCTGGATCATAATTTTCTCATACTAAGTATTTTGTCAGTGTTTTGTACTATACCAAGTTTTCCAAGCTTACAAAGGAAGATAAAGTCAACAGACAGAGTAGGTAGTCAGAAACAACCTGGTGATCTCACTCAGGGCTGAACCAACCCATTCACAAATTGCTCTTATTTGTACACCTGGTTATGTGTGCTGATAATTAACACCTTGGTTAATTCCATTTGAATTTTTTTTGTTAATATTCAGTCAGAAGCAACCTAAAAGTTTGGCACAAGGATTTTTATTATGATTACTTTTATTATGTTGTAATTGTTAGCATGAATAATTATCCCATTAAATAACCTGTTAGTAAAATGTTTAAAAAATGTTTTTGCATTTATTTTAAATCTAAGCTCCTTAATAAAATTTCTAATCAAAGTACAATCAGTTTTCTTTTATATTCTAGTTATAAATTATATATTCACTGATAATTATCCACCATTTTGAAAAACTATATACTCGGAGTGAGTATTGAACTTACCAAATACTTATTCAGCATTAAGATTATGGCATTATTATTTTTAAAACCTTTGGATAATTTAAAAATTATCCATGTGTTCTGAGACTAGGTCTTCTTTTTTTTTTAAATATTTTATTTATTTATTTGACAGAGAGAGAGATAGCCAGCGAGAGAGGGAACACAGGCAGGGGGAGTGGGAGAGGAAGAAGCAGGCTCCTAGTGGAGGAGCCCAATGCGGGGCTCGATCCCAGGATTCTGGGATCACTCCCTGAGCTGAAGGCAGACGCTTAATGACTGAGCCACGCAGGTGACCCCCGAGACTAGGTCTTATATGATCAGGTTGATGAATCTTTTAATGTATTATATAATTCATTTGATAGCTTTCTATTGCTATTTTTTAAATCTATTTTAATCAGGAGTCATAAATGAGTTTTCTTTTTTTATTATATCTGCTAATGGATTAAATTGGTTTCTATACTTTATATCATAGAAAATTTAAGTAGCATCTGAATTTTCAAAATTACAGCAGAATTGTATACTTTATAATTTAAAAAGTATTCCTTTCTATCTCTCATGATTTTATCCTATGTCCATTTCTTAATTTTATTTAATTTTCTCATTTTCTTCTAATTATAATTGCCAAAATGTTATGTTATTGTGTCTTACTTTATTTTAAAGACCCTGTTCTTGAATATATTTACTAGTTCTGTTTTTAATACATTTTCATCATTCTTAATTAGTATATATTTCTATGAATATACCATAAGTTGTTATTTGCTTATTTTGAATTATTTATACTATTTCTTTTTTATTAAGATTTTATCTATTTGTTTGAGAGAGAGAGAGAGAAAGAAGGGGAAAACCAGTGAGGGCGAGGGGCAAAGGGAGAGGGAGAAGCAAGCTCCCTGAGAAGAAGGCAGTCTGGATCCTAGGACCCCCCTGGGATCACGACCTGGCCAAACACAGACGCTTAACCAACTGAGCCAACCAGGTGCCCCTTATTTATACTATTTCTAAATTTCCTCTTTTTTTGCTCTTATATGACTTTGTGATAAATACTATTATAAATATTTACTTGTGAATTTCTCTGATTACTTACTGAGGATAAATTCCTTTAAGAAAAATTGCTAGGCTAAATTCTCTCTCTCTCTGTCTCTTTCTCTCTAGTTCATCTCTCTCCAGCTTTGTCATACACTGCTAAATTAATTGCCTCTTAGAAAGTTGGTACAATATTCATTATTTTATACTTATAAATTTGCCTTTGAAACCTATAGACATAGATTTCAGTAATATTTGATCTTTTTCCAACTATCACCCTATTAAAAATATAAACGGGATCAGGTAACTATTCCTTTTTTGCAGTTTAGAAAATTATTAAAAAAAAAACTCAAAGATATTTAGTTTTAGAATTCTCTTAATGAGGGGGAAAAAAAGATATGAAAATAGTAAATTTCCGTAAAGATTTTGGTGCTATCCACAGAAGAAATAATTTAAGTGATTTAACACTTAGTTGTAAATTTTGAACTCTTAACTTTTCTCTAACATAGAGCTTTTACTTTATTATATAAATAGGGGAAGGGAAACTTCTCTAGAGTTGTTAATGCTGTTGCTGAGATAAGTAAAGGAGTGTCAACGGGGAAAAGCGGCATGAGGCTATTCTCGGTGCATTTAATAACCTCTCCCCTTCTGATATTCAGCTTCTTTTCTTGTCAAATTCTCTGTACTCTCCAAGGACATTCTACAGTAGAAAAGCACATTTCAACCTAATTTAGAATAACAAAACAACCTCTTGGCCTGCCCTGACGTAGGCCTTCAGTTTTGTGTCTTGAAATGATTGCTTAGAATGAGAGAATATAATTCTATATTATAAAACCCTCAATTGTTTGTATTACTTGTAGTCTGAAGAGATGGGAAGATATGAGCCATTGGCTTTGGGGTTAGAAATGCCTGTGTTCAAATTTGTATCTGCCACTTCATTAGTTTAGTGACATTAGGAAAGCTAGTCAATATTCCTAAGCCTCAGGAAGGTTTAATCGTCGATAAAAGTTTATATAAATTTATTTTTAAACTATCATTTATTATTTATGTAAATGTTTTCACTGTTCAGTTGATGTGTGTGTGGTGTGTATGTGTTTGCACACACAATTTAATAGGTTCAAAAAGCATTAACATATGCAGTAGCTATTTTTCTGAAGGAGAGGACTTATCGGAAGGAAACTTAGAATCAAATTTCAGATCTACTATCCATTAGCTACATGACCTTGGATAAGTTACTTCATCGTTCTTTTGTTTTTTTTATGTCTCACCCTTTTCCCCTATACTGGCCAGTTGAAGTTCCTTGGGCAAAGTGAATTTTATTCCTGGAGCAGATTCTTTATCTCTTCCAGACCCTTTATTATACCCTAGCTAACCATCTCATTATGCACACTGCTAAGGGCAGAGAAAGGATGTCAAACAGCAGAAACCTCCTTTTGTCTTTCAGTGTCATTACTACACATGCAGTATATCTTTAACATTTATACTAAACCACCACTTACTTAAATTTATTTCTTTGGTCTATACTGGTATAATGACTGAAATTTTTAAAACTTGTGTACCAGTATGCTTAGAACATATGTCAAACTGTTCCAGCAAAGCACTGGCTGATCCAATCCCTAAGAGACATCTGTATTGAATCAAGAATTCCCTGAGGCTATGAATATTTTGTTTTGTTTTAGTAGTTTTTTGTCTTTTTTTCCCCTCAAAATCTTTACTTGGGAAAAATTTGCACTGAATTCACAGTCTTCCCCACACGGTAGCGGAAATAAAATAAAATGTATAACCAGCATATCAATTCACAGTTACAGTAATGTTTATGAATATGGCATGTACATTCCTAACTGATGCTTGCCTATGTGATTATTTAGAATTGTATTTTGTATTGCTTCTCTGTAATATCTATTAACAGAAAGCCAAGAGCTAAAATTTTCTCTGAATAAATTTTTCACTAAAAAAAGTATAAGGAATGAATAATATCATTTTTATTTCTATTACCATCAATTACATCTGATTCTGACATTAAATAGAATCATAAATGCCTGCCAGAAGGTGGATCACCTGACTATCCATCACCTTCTAAAGATGAATCCTTCATACCCCTCTTCCACCAGCCGCCACCCACTAAGCAATCTTATTCCACAGTAAATTTCATTTTATGTACAAACTGTATTTACATCCAAACTGTTGTTTATTATTTATGTAAATATGTTTTCACTGTTCAATTGATACATTTTTCTAACTGTGAAAAAGTATTTGGGTATGTTGGGTTAGAAGGAAATGCATAATATTTTCCCCATTAAAATTAGTAGAGTACGTGCATATGTATGTGTATGTGCGTGTATAGGCAAATTTTTCAGGAACAACTAAAACTTGTTAATTTAAAAAAGGATATAAATTAATGCCTGAGAGATTCAGAAGCCAGCATAACTTTTATTGTCTATAAATGTAGGTTTATTGAATATCATAAAAGAACTTTTACATTAAATGTCCTTAGTTATTTATTCTATACATAGCATGCTATATGCATAATGTTAGAGTATACACTTAAAAGGCATTTGTATAATTGTTATAAATTATAAATATTATTTGTCATGTAAATGGTATATGAATTTTAATATACTGTTTTAAAAAACATAATTTAACAGTGCCAAAATTTGATAATAATATGTCTAAGTTAAATTTAAATATGTGAAACAGAAAACTATGGGCACAGAGTCTAGCTTCTTCTTAAAAATTTGGGACTTTTTAAAAAATTGTCTAAACAGTTTAATTTTTTTATGTTCATGAAGAAGTGAAAACTCAAAATCATCTATGATATTATCTACTTGTAATTGAATTTTTCCTGTATCCCACTGTTTACAACAGTGGTTTCTTCTACAAAATCTCCCTAGAAATATATTCTTTTAGGGGCTTTAGTGAAGGCATGAAGGCTTCAACAGCACTTGTGGTCATGGTAAACATGTATAAGCCATAATTTGGATAATGACATTTTATATCTGTTCATCTGTCTGTCCATCTATCCATCTATCCATCCATCCATCCATCCAACTATCCTTACCTACCTAACTACCTATCCTAAATACCTATCTGTATTAGGTTTATTCATTTCTTTAAGGAAAATATATTTACTTGACACTTATTTAAATGTAAAAAAGTTCATTTGACCTTGCTTGAGGAGGGCTCCATTGATCCTCCTGGATCTCCTGTGTGGTTCCATGCATTATTATTGCTAGTTTTTTAAATTGTAACAACTTAATCTGTTAAACAAAAATAAACATAGCTTTTGGGTTTTTATTTTGTTTTTTGGGGTTTTTTTTTTGTTTGTGTGTTTGTTTTTTTGCCAGGTGCTAACTGCATCAACATTTCAGATAGAGGCCACAATTGTTTAAAATATAAACCCTCAGAATAACTAAGTTACCAGAATCAGAGAAGAATAAAAAGAAATATTTAATAATTTTGTTAAGTTATAAAGGGACCATAGTGGAGTTCTTTTTTTATTTTATTTTTTTTATGTTTCAAGTTTTTATTTAAATTCTAGTTAGCTAACATATAGTGTAATATTTGTTTCAGGAGTAGAATTTAATAACTCATCGCTGACTTACAACACCCAGTGGTCATCACAATAAGTGCCCTCCTTAATACCCATCACCCATTTAGCCCATCCTCCTGCCCACCTTCCCTCCAGCAACCCTCAGTTTGTTCTGTATAGTTAAGAATTTCTCTTGTGGTTTGCGTCCCTCTTTTTTGTTTTCTTTCCCCTATGTTCATCTGTTTTGTTTCTTAAATTCCACATATGAGTGAAATCATATGGTGTTTGTCTCTCTGACTGACTTATTTCACTTAACAACATGTACTCTACCGCCATTCACCTTGTTGAAAAGGACAAGATTTCATTCTTTTTTATGGCTGAGTAATATTCCATTATATGTATATACCACCTTTATCCATTCATCAGTTAATGGACATTTGGGCTCCTTCCATAGTTTGGCTATTGTTGATAATACTGCTATAAACATCAGGGTGCATATGCCCCTTCAAATCAGTATTTTTGTATCCTTTGGGTAAATACTCAGTAGCGCAATTGCTGCGTTATAGGATAGTTCTATTTTTAAATTTTGAGGAACCTCCATACTGTTTTCCAGAGTGGCTGCACCAGTTTGCATTCCCACCAACAGTGTCAGAAGATTTCCTTTTCTCTGTATCCTTGCCAACATCTGTTGTTTCCTTTGTTAATTTTAGCCATTTTGACAGGTTCAGGTGGTATCTTATGTGGTTTTGATTTGTAGTTCCCTGATGATGAGTGATGTTGAGCATCTTTTCATATGTCTGTTGGCCACCTGTATGTCTTCTTTGGAAAAATGTCTAATCATGTCTTCTGCCCATCTCTTAACTGGATTATTTATTTATTGGATGTTGTTTGATAAATTATTTATAGATTTTGAATACTAACCCTTTATCAGATATGCCATTTGCAAATATCTTCTCCCATTCTGTCAGTTGCCTTTTAGTTTTGTTGATTGTTTCCTTCTCTGTGCAGAAGCTTTTTACCTTGATGAAGTCCCAGTAGTTCATTTTTACTTTTGTTTTCCTTGCTTGCGGAGATATATCTAGTAAGAAGTTGTTGTGACCGAGGTCAAAGAGGTTGCTGCCTGTGTTCTGTAGAATTTTGATGGTTTCCTGTCTCACATTTAGGTCTTTAATCCATTTTGAATTTATTTCTGTTTGTGGTATAAGAAAGTAATGCAGTTTCATTCTTCTGCATGTTGCTGTCCAGTGTTCCCAATACTATTTGTTGAAGAGACTGTCTTTTTCCCATTGGATATTCTTTCCTGCTTTGTCAAATTAGTTGACCATAGAGTTGTGGGTCCATTTCTAAGTTTTCTATTCTGTTCCTTTGAGTTATAGGTCTGTTTTTGTGCCAGTACCATATTGTCTTGATGACTACAGCTTTGTAATATAGTCTGAAGTCCGGAATTGTAATGCCTCCAACTTTGCTTTTTTTTTTTCAACATTGCTTTGGCTATATGGGGTAAAGGGTCCATAGATTTTTATTTTATTTTATTTTTAAAGATTTTATTTATTTGAGAGAGAGAGTGCACAAGTAGGGGGAGGGGCAGAAGGAGAGTGAGAAGCAGACTCCCCACTGAGCAGGACACCCAACCCAGGGCTTGATCCCAAGCAGAACCCCAGGATCACAATCTGAGCCAAAGACAGATGCTTAACTGACTGAACGACCCAGGGACCCCAGGAGCATAGATTTTAAATGTGGAAATATTTCAGTGGAAATATGCACTAAAACTAATTGCAGAGTTAAGACTAAGATATCGATTTAATGGCTTTGGCATTAGGAGAACCTGATTCCTGTTCTAATAGCAATAATAACAGTGATAAATCACAATAATATTAATGCTAATATTAATATTATTGTTACCATAGTTAAAATTTTCTAAACACTTAAAACTGTCCAGGCAATATGCTAAGCACTTTGCATTAAGAATTTTATTTGATTTCTACATCCCCAATGTAAAAAACACTACTGTTACCCTCTTTTACTAGTGAGGAAATAAGCTTAAGGAATTTAAAAGAAATATACCAACATTTCTCAACTCATAGACTCAGGATCTGGGACTAAAAATCAAGTTGTTTGACTCTAGAATATACCTTCTTAACCACACTGCCCTATTCTGAAAATAGTCAACTTCTTAGGACCTTTATTTACCTGTAGAATGAGAATAATCAATTAACAATCTCCAATTCCTTTGTAAAATCTGTAATTAAGTATTATAATAAGTGAACATTTAAGGAGAAAAACTTCAGTTCTTCTTATTCTCTGTGACAGTACAGTGTATGTAGCCTAAATATTTGTACCCACAATACCCTATGCCTTTCTTCAATTAATGTTTATGGAATTAGGAAATCACTTTATACATGTATAAAGAACACTACATGTACAAAATAGTCTTCTCTTTTAATTCCATTTCTCTCATTTACTGCTTTGTAATAATATTTTTTTTATTTCAGTCCAGCTATTCATTTTGAGATTTTTCTTATTTTTCTTTTTCTTTTTTGGTAAAAGGTTTTATAGCCTATTATTTATTATGTTAACTGCCACGAAATTATATTTGTATTTTTAAATGGGCATTCCATTATTGATCCTTATTCGTTAATTCCTGTTTGCTTTTAACATGTATAACAAATTATCTTCCTTGTCTCAAATTGCTTAATTATGGATAATAGAAGCTCCTTTTCCTGTGGTTCAGACGATCCATGATTAGGTTTTTGATGTCAAAATCACTCAAGTAATAACTGAAATTTCTAAAGATGTTTTAACAAAATTTGATTCAATTTAGCTGAAATAATGAACAGAAGCAGCAAAAATCTGCATAATTCTTTATATATTCAGGTTAGTCTTAGCACAGTTAACTCTGAGATTGTCCAAAAAACATAGATCTTACTAATGGCATTGAAAGTGATTATTTTAATTTTCCAATTGAAGAATTATCAACATACAAGTTGTATTAGTTGCAGGTGACCACACAGAATTTTAATATTTATATATATTATGAATGGTCACTATAATAAGTCTAGTTACCATCTGTCACCATACAGAATTGTTTGATATTATTGACTGTATTACCTATGCTGTGCATTACGTCTCTGTGTCTTATTTATTTTATAAATAGAAAGTTGTACCTCTTAATCCCCTCATCTATTTCATATATTCCCCCTACTCTCTTCCACTCTGGCAACCATAAATTTGTTCTTGTATCTATGAAACTGTTTCTGTTTTGTTTGTTCATTTGCTTTTTAGATTCCACGTATAAGTGAAATCATGTGGTATTTGTCTTTGTCGGACTTATTTTACTTGGCATAATACCCTCTAGGTCTATCCACGTTGTTGCAAATGGCAAGATTTCGTTATTTTTTATGGCTGAGTAATATTTCATTGTGTATGTGTATATATAGTATAGATATAGATATGAAATATGTTATTTTAATTTTGAAGAAAATCAAGGGAATCACTATATAAGAGTTTTAAAGTAGATGTTTTTGGTTTTTTATTTTTTTTCTATCTGCTTGGTTGATATAATAGCCCCTATCACTGTGTGACTTACAAAATCAATTACTAGGTAAGGGATTAAAATCTAGGAGGTAAGTTTTAGAAGACACTTTGAAATAATCCACACTCGGAGTAACATTTCAGTGTGTGATTAATGAAAACTATACATAACTATACTACACGTATGGAATGTGTCTTATGCCTTGTGCAGTACGTGGTAATCTCTTTGTTGTTTCTGTGGAAGCAAGCAGTAAACTTTATTTCTTAAGAATATAAAAAATGAATTGGAGTTTTTATTTCCCAACAGCTAAATAGTTAAACTAGGCCAAACTAAAATGTGGAAGAGCTTTAGAAAGAGAACATATTTAAAGTCTGGATTTATTTTCCCTTATCACAGTTAAATAATGCTAGTTTTATGGGAAATAAAAACAATTCTAGTACACCCCTGTGTCTTTAGGGTTCCTTTTTCATTATTATTTTAAACAACTATGGTAGAAAACACCTTTCAGAAATAAAATGTATCCTCAGTTTATTATTCCCTCTTTATTATTGAACATAGACACATTATTTAAAATATTACACATAAATATTCAATAGCTAGAGTGTTAATGCACTTTATTTTTGTCATAATATATTTTTATTAAAAAAATCACCAAAGGTAAATATAAATCCATAGGTGAATTGATGTCATCCTGGCATACCATTACCATTTTCTAAACTCACTTAACATAACTTGTCATTCCATTTATATATGCTTAAGGCATCATTAATTATAGTTTGTAAATAATATTTTATTAGTAGCATATGTTAAAATATGATTGCAAATTGCACATGACCAAGTCAATTACAATGGATGTAATGACTTCACTTGGGATGAATTTTCACTAGAATGGGTTAATTCATTGTGAACATAATTATTTCATTTACAAAATAAAGGCGATTGGCCAAAATAATTAAAATTATCAAATAATAAAAAATACCAAAGAACAACTTAAAATGTTTCTTTAGTTTATAGTACATCATATATTTTATATTAGTTCCATCGCCCATCATCAGAAGGCTTTTGAAGTGACATAATTTTAAAACATACACAAGACAGGGGCGCCTGGGTGGCACAGCGGTTAAGCACCTGCCTTTGGCTCAGGGCATGATCCTGGCGTTATGGGATCGAGCCCCACATCAGGCTCCTCCACTATGAGCCTGCTTCTTCCTCTCCCACTCCCCCTGCTTGTGTTCCCTCTCTCACTGGCTGTCTCTATCTCTGTCAAATAATTAAATAAAATCTTAAAAAAAAAAAAAACATACACAGGATAATTTTAAGGGTCAATTTTTTAAAGTGGAGAAATAATATATAAAAGATAGTTTAAGTATATCATTTAAACTCTCAATATACTAGAGGCAATTTGAGAACAAATGAAATAATGTATTCAAATCTCTCCCTCTATGTTATGTTATAATAAATATAGATAATTTCATAGAGAAGTCACAAGCTTCTTTTTTAAGAAATATAATTTTCTGATATAAATTCTACACTGCTCACTTTTCGTACTTATTTTCTGTCACTGGGAGTTTTATGATTAGAAGAATGGAATTGAATAGGCTTAGGAACTACACTTAAAAAAATTACCGGAGGAGCAGCTGGGTGGCTAAGTTGGTTAAGTGTTTGACTCTTAATTTCAGCTTTGGTCATGATCTCAGGGTTGTGAGATCAAGCCCCGAGTCAGGCTGGTCATGGAGCCTACTTAAGATTCTCTCTTTCTCTCCCTCTCCCTCTACCCTTCCCTGCCTCACTCTCTCTCTCTTTCTCTCTCTCTTCGTCTCTCTAAAAAAAAAAAGAAAAAAAAGTACTCAAGTTTAGAGTACCTGAGGTATACATGTTGAATTCATAACTATACATCAGCAGAAAGGGGGAAATGTTCAGGTATGTATTCAGCAGGAAGGGATTGTGTCCCACAGTACCTATCCATGCGAGAGACTGACAAGAGTGGCACACAGATGGTAAGAGGATAGTTGGAAGAAATACAAGCATTTGGACATCAATGATATCAATACTGGACAACTTATAGTCACAAATTAAAAAGAAGGGGGAAAGAAAAGTCCTTTAGGCTTCTTCAGCTACTGAAGCAGTTGCTGGAATCCTGACTTGTGGAGAAACTGGTTTTTACTGGAAAGAAAAAGAGGTGTCTCTCAAAAGTAAGAGAAGACAAGCCACAGACTGGGAGAAAGCATTTGCAAAACACATATCTGATATAGGACTGTTGTCTAAATTATACAAAGAAGTCTTAAAACTCAACAATAAGAAAAGGAACAACTCAATTAAAAAAACAGGCAAAAGATCTAAATAGACACCTCACCAAAGAAGATAAACTTATGGCACATAAGCATATTTGATTAAAATAATGAAGTGAAAACAATGAAATATCACCACACACTTGCTGGAATGGCTAAAACCAGGATCACTGACAACACTAAATGCTGGCGAAGATGTGGAGCAACAGGAGTTCTTATTCATGGCTGGGGGGTTACAAAACGGTACACCCACTTTGGAAGACAGTTTGGCAGTTTCTTAAACTAAACGTAGCTTACTGTATGATTTGGCAGTCGTGCTCTTTGATATTTACCCAAATGAACTGAAAAGTTACATCTACACAAAAACCTGTGCACAGATGTTTATAGTGGTTTTATTCATAATTTCCAAAACTTGGAAGCAAACAAGATGTCCTTTAGTCGGTGAATGGATAAAATATTTTATTGTCTACTTGTACCACAGTTTATGATACAGTGTATCAAGCCATGAAGAGACATTGAGGAAACGTAAATGTATATTATTAAGTAAAAGAAGTCAATCTTAAAAGATGCAAACATGGTTCTAACTATCTGATGTTCTGGAAAAGGCAAAACTAATGAAGACATTAAAAAGATCAGTGGTTGCCAGGTTTGGGGAGAGGAAAAAATGAATAAGCAGGGCACTGAGGGTTTTTAATGCAGTGGAACTCATCTTTATGATAACATAATGGTGGGTACGTGTCATTATACATTTGTCAAAACCCATAGAATGTATAATACCGAAAGTGTACTGTAATGTACACTATAGGATTTGGGTGATATGTCAGCGTAGGTTTATTGATTGTAACAAATACGTAACTCTGGTAGGGAATGTTGATAGTGGGAGAGGCTGTGCATGTATGAGGTAACTCGGTACTTTCCACTCAGTTTGCTGGGGAAAGAGGGGAGGAGAAGAGGAGAAAGGAGGAGAGCGGAGAGGGGCAAGATGGAGTGGTGAGAAGAGGAGGGGTGGGATCAGAGAGCGAGTTCTCTGGCAGCTTTTGGAAAGTAAAGCCAACCAATGAAGGCAAGAGAAAAAGAAATCAGAATAGACCAAGAGAACCAGAAGTGATAAAAAAAAAAAAATTGCCACTTTTTTTTTTTTAAGTCAGGTCGGATATAGACATATTCCTATTAGACTAGGAAATAGGAATTAACATCCAAGTGCTTGTTTCCTGAGAATTAATTAGATTAGCCAGAAGAGTACCTGATGGATACATGCAATCAAGGGAAGCCATACATCACCTCCTGAGTTATCAGAAAGGAATCCTACCCTATACCCAGAAAAAGAGATGAAAAAGAGTCAGTGTTGGGTTATGGATGTAAATAAGCCCCGGCTATCACTGATTGGCATTTTGTCCCCCTTTATGGGATACTGCAGTGATTTGACTCAGTGAAAGATGACAGGAGAAAGGTTTTCACATTGTGTACTCAATGCTTCCTTCCCATGGTCATTAAGGAGATTTTTAATTTCATCTACTCCAGCTTTTCTTTTATTTCTTTTCTCTACCACCAGAAACTCTTGTCAGCTTGCCCTACCACACAAAAGACTGAGGGAACTGGAGAGTTTCATCTTTATCCGATTAACTTTAAGCCATGTCTATATCAGAGTAATAGCTGGACTTGCGTTGGAGGTTCAAGTGGGAGAAAATCACTGCGATCATCATCATAACCGGATAGAGAACGGGGGAAAAAGGCTAGAGAAGCTAGCTAGAGTCTGAACAAGGCAGATTGGGAAAATATTCCTTTGAGGTTAGAGGGAAGAGAGAAATTTGAGGAGGTTCTCTTCTGTTTATAAGGGCAAGAAAAAAAGACAAGGGAATTTTTATGACACATTGCCCTACATTAAAAAAAATAACTATTGATGTTTTCTTTAGAAATTGCATTGAAGAGGGGGGCCCGGGTGGCTCAGTTCGTTAAGTGTCCAACTCTTGATTTCCACTCAGGTTGTGATCTCAGTGTTCTGGGATTGAGACCTGCATCAGGCTCCATGCTCAGTGGGGAGTCTACTTGAGTATTCTCTCTCTCCTCTCTCTGCCCCTCCCCCTGCTAATGCACTCACAAGTGCTTTCTCTCTCTCTCTCTAAAATAAAATAAATAAATTTTTTAAAAAATTGCATTAAAGAGGAGCACCTGGGTGGCTCAGTCAGTTAGACTTCTGACTCTTGATCTCAGCTCAGGTCTTGATCTCAGGGTCATGAATTCAAGCTCCATGTTGGGCTCCACACTGGGCATGAAACCTACTTAAAATGAAAAAAAAAAAAAAAAGGAATTTCATTAAAGATTTAAATTACTTTCAGTCATATTTTGATTACCAAATTGTGTTTTGTTGCATATTTTTATTGTAATAGTAGTAATCATCATTATAATGTATTATATTATTATTATTATTATTATTATTATTTTGAAAATACCATGTGCCAGGAGTTACCTACAAACTAATAGGATTAAATACAAACTGAAAATGAAAAGTGTTAAAATCTCACATAGTTAATTTTTCCAATACTATGTGATACCTGAGATTGCTCTTTAATCCACCTTTGGGTCTTAACTCACATTTTGAAGTTGCTGGCCAAGAGGGACTTACAGTATTAGTAAACCTAAATATGGCATAGGTACAAATTCATGGAAGCTAAATTCACTTATTGAGAACGCATCTTAGAATGTGAGTCATTTCATTTTTCTTTTTAGTGATATAATTCAAATTTCTAAAGGCAGTATACAGTGGCAGTCAACAATCCTTGGGAAAGACTAAGGCTCAAATATTAAAGCAACAAAGCAGACAGCCATGAGGGTTGATATATTTCAACTTTACAGAGTTTTCTTTTTAATCTCTCGGTAATTGATGGTGCTATTAGACATATCTTACTATCTACCAGCTCCATCAAAAAGTAGACAAGACAGACAATATGAATGGAAATCACTATTTCTTGTGGATTATATTTGACATGATATACTATGGTTTTTTGAATATCCAGTTTTATATATCTCTGCTGAGAAATGGAAATCTTTACTTTGTCTTTTTTATCTGATTTATAACACTATTGGATTCAGAAATTGCACTCAATCCAATATGATTCTTCATCTGTCTTTCAATTTAAAAATAACAACCCAAACAAAATCAATGACTGCTTAAAAAAAAAAAAAAGTGAGATATAACCCTCCCTATCATATAAGAAAAAAATGGAAAGCCTTTTATTTATACAAGTATCAGCTGGTCGGGGAAAATCATGCTCCGGAGTACTGGTTTGAAAGACACCAATGTCTAGTTTAGTGTTAATATTTTGTTTTTAGTTGCAACACCTTAATATTATAAAAAATTTCATGTGACACACAATCATAAACCTTCTTCTGTTGCCATTTATTGAAGTGAAAGTATGCCAGTTGTGTGTTGGGCTGCTTGCATCTTCAAGGCATTTATGGTGCAAAGCCTGTTCCGAGGACCAACTATAGAAATCATTTGTTAAAGAAAAATCCTCAATCCCATTGCTAGTCCTACTGAAATAGAATCTTCAGGAGTTAGGACTCAGGACGTACATTTTTAAAAAGTACCTTTTGAATGAGAAATACTGGTGTTTGTTTCAGAATACATCCATATTCCATAGAAATTTTTACTTTAAGGTTCTAAGTAACTAGAATTAAGAATTAAGAATATTGCAATTAATAATAGCAGATAACTTACAATTAATATTAAGTAGAATTAAATTATGTTAAATTCATTTTGAAATAACATTGTCTTAATATTTTAGGCAATGTAACAAAATATTGATCAACTCAGAAATATACATTAAATATTTTGTTTATGGTACTTGGAAAGCTAGTTAAAAATTAAGAAATATTAAATATACCTGTGAGATTAAATTTGATATTTAATAAAGTTTAACATTATAGTGAAATTATATATTCCAAAATAAGTTGGTGCTTAGTGTTCTCTCCATAAGATTTATGTCAATGAATTTATTTTTCAAAAATAGAGCTTATAAGAGATTATGGGTAGAAGGGATTCACTAATGAAAGCCTCCACCTGAATGATAAAAGAGGTAGCAGAGCTAGGACCAGCACTTGGCTCCTCGGGGTATTTTTTGTTACCTGATCTGTCATTCTGACTTGTTATATGTGTACCTTTCAAATCAGGAAGACGATGGTGGTTAAGAACATAGACTTTGAAGTCAGAGGGATCTAGACCTGAACACTGCTTTTTGTAACTTTACAGAAGTTACCTAATTCCCTGTATCTCCGTTCAGGGGAAAATATTTACATGTATTTATATTTGTAAATATTTACATTTTGAATTTAATATTTTTAATAAAATGCATTCCAATAGTCTTCGAAAAATCGAGGCAGTGTAAAAAGCTATAGGTTAAAAAGTACCCCTATGAGTCTCCTTTCCCTCATCTGTAGATAACCACACTTGTTTGTGTATATATATATGCCTGCTTCTATGTTTTCTTTATGCAACTGTCATCAACTGTAAATTAATATATATATATTTTCCCTTCATATATTAATGGTGACCACACAGCTTTATACATTTTTGTTTTAACTTAATGTTATATCTTGGAGGTCACTCCATGTCAAAATACAGAGAATGTCTTCATTTGTTTTTTACAGCACAATCATAATAACGGTCAACATTTTTCTGGTAATTAGCATGAACAAGATGTTATTTTAAATGTCTTACATATAATAAGACATATGTAATAGCATATGCTTCAGAACCACACTAGGAAATGTGCATTTATTTAATACCCATTTGTAGATGTAGAAGCCATATTTATGGATCTTGCTGCAAATCTTACAAACATCAAGGGGTAAAGCAGGGATTCGAACCTATAAGTCTTGCAATTTGGGCTCTGAAACTTTACACCATAATACATCTCAGCTTCATAATATCCCATTCTATAGATGAATCATAATTTATTTATCTAGTACTATCCTAATGCAAAATTGTGTTGTTTCCGGACTTTCCTTTTATACAACTAATGCTGCAGTAAATAATCTCGAGCAGAAAAACATATGCAACTGTACCTACAGGAAAAATTCATAGAAGTCAGATTACTGGGTGAAATGTAAATGCCTTTGTAATTTTGATAGATGCTGCCAAGTTACTCTCTTTAGTGATTTTTAATATGTACTTCCACCAGCAATGTATTAGAGTATTTATTTCCCCATAGTCCTGCTAACAGAGTATGTTGCCAAACATTTAGATTTTATCCCCAGATAGGACAAAAATGCTATGTCAGTATAGTGTTAATGTTAATTTTTCTTATTAGAAATTAGATTGAGCATCTTTCTATTTTTTCAAGACTAATATGTATTTCCCTTTCTGTTCATAACCTTTACTCATTTTTAGAAATTGCACTGTTAGTTTTTTTCTTATAAATATCCAGTAATTCTTTTCATAAATTCAGGAGATTGTTTCTTTGAATGCAATGTGATTTGAACATTTTTTTCAGCTTTTCATTTTTTAAAATAGACTTTATTTTTTGAAACGGTTTTAGATTACAGAAAAATTGAGACGATAGTACAGAGAGTTCTTGGATGTCTTGCACTCAATTTCCCTTATTAATATCTCATATTTTTAATATGGCACATTTATTACAATTAATGAAATAATATTAATATGTTATTATTATTAACTAAAGGCCATATTTTCTTCAGATTTCTTTAGTTATTACCTAATGAGTTTTTTGTTTATTTTGTCTTTCTCTTTCAGGATCCTATCCAAGATACCATACTACATTTAGTCATCAGGTCTCCTTAGGCTCTGTCTTCATTCAGGCTGCTATAAATTAATACCACAGACTGGTGGCTTAACCAATGTACATTTATTTCTCATAGTTCTGGAGGCTAGAAGTCCAAGATGAGGGTGCCAGTATAGTGGGGTTCTTGGTGAGAGCTCTGTTCCTGGTCATATCCCTACATGGGCTTTCCTTGGTCTGTGTACTCAGAGAAAGAGAGAGAGCTCCTCTCTCTTTTGTAAGGGCATTTATCCTATCATGGGGCTCCACCCTCATGACTCCATCTAAAACTAATTACCTCCCAAAGGTCCTGTCTCCAAATACCATCACATTGGGGATTAGGGCTTCAGCATGTGAATTTTGGGGACTATAGTCCGTAGCAGGTTTTCTCGACTATGAAAGTTTGTCAGATTTTCCTTGATTTTTTTGGCCTTGTCAGTTTTCAAGAGTACTATTCAGATACTTTGTAGGATGCCATTTTTTTGGAACTTATCTGATGTTTTTTAAATGATTAGATGAGATTATGAGTTTTTGGAGGAAAACCATGGATGTAAAGTACCATTTCCATCGTAACATATCAAGAGTATAAACTGTCATATGATTTATTATTGTTGATGTTGACTTTGGTCACCTGGCCAAGGTAGTGCTTGTAGGTTTCTCCATTATAAAGTAACTCTGTAACCCCAACCCCTTTCCATACCATTTCATTTGAAGAAAGCTATTATGTCTAGCCCATACTTAAGCATGGGGAGTTATAACCCCCTGCTCAGGGAGAGGAATATCTTTGTAAATAGAATTGTTCTTCATGGGATGTGTATTTATTACCTTCCCTTTATTTATTATTCATTTATTTATATCAGTATGGAATCATAGGGTTTTTGTTGTTGTTTTGTTTGTTTTTTGGGCTTTTTTTTTTTTTCTTGTACTTGGGTTAATCCAATACTATTGTATGCATGTTGTTGCCCAGGAGAGCTTTGTCCATTAAGAGTTCTTTTGGTTGGTTCCTGTGTCTTTTTGACACAACTACATCAATGTCTGGTTTGTTTATTTCCTCACTTTCTAGCAATACAAGATGCTGTAGGCCTATCTTGTGTAGTTACTGCCCCAATTCTAGAATCAACCATTTCTTCAAAGAGTCTTGGTTCTTTCTCTTGTAGAGTAATGTTAGAAACCAAGGTCTGGTCACTATGTGTGCTTTTGTTAGGGTGATACTATTGTCTTCAGGCCTTCTCAGGGAACAGAACAAGAAAATAGGTGTGTACTGTCTTGCGCACATATGTGTGTGTGTGATCTATATGTAACCATTTGTATCCATATTAATTAAAACATGAGTTCATACAGGTGTCTCCAACTCTAATCCATTACCACATGGATCATTCTAGCTGCCTCCCCTTGATTAACTATAAATTCCCACTCCAACAGTGAAAAGGTTGGCTTCCACAGTCTGCTATCCATTTACTCTATTATTCAATTCTAATATATTTATAGAAGTATCAAAAGTGGTCCATAAGCACTAAAGTACATTGCTTATTCATAGTCCTTTTGCCTTTAGCTGTGTAGCCTCATTTCTGGAGTTACTTAGGTCAACACTTTCTTCCTCATCTCCTTTAGTGAGGTTGTTTCATACATTTGTAATACAATGGATTCTCTTGTCCTAGTCTGTCTTCTTTCCTGGGATTCCTCAACCTCCTGAATGATTTTGTTTTTTATTTGCATACATTAAGATTCACCTTTGTGTTTCAAAGTTTGATGGGTTTTGACAAATACATAATTTTATATCCAACATCACAGTGTTATACAAAATATCATCATTAAAAAATTTATCACCTAAAAATTCATGGGCTTCACCTGTTTATTTTTCTCCTCCCCAAAATTCCTAGAGACCACTAGTGTTTTTACTGTCTGTATAGTGTTGCATTTTCCAGAAGTTTATATAATTGGAATCATAGAGCATATAGTTTTTTTAGACTGTCTTCTTTACTTCACAATTGCATTTAAAGTCCATCCGTGTTTTTCCATAGCCTGGTGGCTCACTTCTGTTTTATTGCTGAATAATGTTCCATTGTATGGATACACCCAGTCTGTTTAACTGTTCACCTATTGAAGGACATCTTGGTTGATTTGTTTATGGTGATGATGAATAAAGCTGTTATAAACATTCGTGTAGAGGTTTTCATGTAGATGTAAGTTTTCAAGTAATTTGTGTAAATACCTGGGAGAACGACTGCTCAATCATATGGCAAGTGTTTTATAAGAAACTGCTAAACTATCTTCCAAAATGACTATATTGTTTTGTGTTCCCATCAGCAGTGGAAGGAGTAGCTCCAAAACCTTGCTAGCATCTGGCATTGACAATTATATATATGTATGTATATATATATATATATATATATATATATATATATATATATATATATATATATCATAAATTATATTGAACATCTTTTCAGGTGTTTGTCACTGCTGTATCTTGTTTGGTGAAGTGTCTTTTTAGATCTTTTGCCCATTTTTATTACTTTTATTTATTTATTTATTTATTTATTTGACAGAGAGAGAGCACAAGCACAAGCAGGGGAAGTGGGAGAGGGAGAAGCAGGCTCACCGCTGAGCAGGGAGCCTGACATGGGGCTCCATTCCAGGACTCCGGGATTGCGACCTGAGCTGAAGGCAGATGCTTAACTGACTGAGCCACCCAGTCCCCCCTGTTTTCTTATTATTGAGTTTTAAGAGTTCTTCAAATATTTTGGATAACAGTCCTTTATCAGATATTGCTTTGCAGATATTTTCTCCCAGTTGTTTTTTTTTTCATTTCTGTAAGGGTCTTTTACAAAGCAGTTTTTAATTTCATTTAAGTCTAACTTACCAATTTTGTGTTTATGGACCATACTTTCTGTGTTGTAATTAAAAACCCATCACCAAACACAACGTTACCTAGATTTTCTCCTATGTTTTCTTCTAAAAGATGTATCATTTTGCATTTTACATTTATGTCTGTAATCATTTTGAGTTGTTTTAAGTTTTAGTATATCCTTTTGATTCTTACCATTTCCTTTTCTTTATTTACATTACCCATTTGTTTTTGTATGTTGCCAACTCCTTCCATTAACATATTCATCATAATCTTTTAAATCCCCCGTCTGGGGGCACCTGGGTGGCTCAGTCGGTTAAGCATCTGCCTTCAGCTCAGGTCATGATCCTGGGACCTAGGCTATAGTCTGGTGAGGCATCCTGGTCAGTAAGAAATCTGCTTCTCCCTCTCCCTCTGACCTTCGCCCCTGCTCGTGCTCTCACTTGTGCTCTCTTTCTCAAATGAATAAAAAAAAAAAAATCTTAAAAAAATTCCCTCTCTGATAATCTCTATATCTATGTCATATATGATAATTTTTCCACCCTTCGGACTGCATTTTTCTTTCCTTTTTGCATTTCTTGCAATATTTTGTTGAAAAGCAGACGTGATGTGTTGGGTAACAGGGGCCAAGCTAATTGGGCCTTTAGTGTAAAGGAGCATGTTAATCGGGGTTGGGCTGTTTTTAATGTTTGCTGTCTTTACAGTTGCCAGAAGCTTCAAATTTCTTTAGTATCCTTGTTTTTGCCCCTCTTGTTTTGGGGTTTCCAAAAGAAATCCTCCTTGAATGTAATCTGGCCTGTAGCTCTTTCAGTTGTAACCCACTGTTGATATACAGAAAGTACAGAGGAAACATTTTATGGTATTTCAACTTAATCTGTCTTTTACTGGTCCTGTATCACTGGATCGTGACCTTTGCAAGTATTTCTTGATCTTTTCTCCCCCTTAGGTGAGACAAGAAGGCTAAAGGGTCTGGAGTAGAGTAAATGCCCTTCCCTCAGTTGAGATAAGGCTCTGCTAATGTCTTTTCCCCTGAAGAGAAGGACTTTGTTTTAAGATTGCTCTGTGTTTATTTTAATGTTTTCCTTCCATTCCTGCAGGAGACTGGAGGGAGTTTTTCTTGGCTTTTCTTTCATAATCTTGTGGAGTTCTGGAGGTAAAACACACAAAAGCATGAGGGGGTCTTCCTAAAACTATGCCCTCCCCCGAAATTTCTTGGACTCATACTAGTCCACACTCAGCCTTCAACAATTTGTCAAATTATTTGTTTTCTTACTAGTTTATGACTCCAGCCACTTCTGTTCCATGTAAGCTATCTTCAGCTGTTATTCTGTTTACCTGCCTCACCAGATTTCTGGGTGGCAATTAGCCAGCATCCTCTTTCTTTTATGGGTCCAAACATAGTCATCCATGTTGTTTGTTTCACTTCTTTCTTAATTGTAAGGATGGGAGTAACAACTTATAAAACATACCAGAGCTAAAACCAAAAGACCTACCATTTGTTTTTTCACTATTTACTGTTTGGGGTTTTGTTTGTTTTTGGTTCTTGTTGTTGTGCCGTGTAAAAATTTCAGAGGTTTATGAAATGCTGCAGCAAATCCCAAACCACTTTAATTATCGAGATTGTGTAAAATATTTGAATATATAGTAGGGCTACCCCCACTTTTTTTTAATCAGTTATCTATTGCCATATAGAAAAATAGCCCCCAAATGTAATGACTTAAAGCAATAAACTTGTTTGCTTGTCTTCTTGTTGTTTTTAATCTCACATAATTCCTATGGGTCAGAAATTCTGGAGCAACTTAATTGACTCAGAGTCTCAAAATATTTCACTCAAGGTGTTGGCCAACACTGCAGTCATCTCAAGGTTTAACTGAGGCTGAAGTGTCTGTATTGGGGTGGTTCTCATGTAACTTGGAAGTTAGTGCCAGCTATTGCTCAGTTCTTCCCCACCTGTACTTCTCCAGTGGGGCTGCCTGAGTGCTCTTACCATCTGGTGGCTGACTTCCCCCAGAGATAGTGATCCAAGAGGGAGCAAGCAGAAAGTAGCGGTCTTCTCCTAAAGGATCCTTGGATGTGACACATCATTGTTAACCATGTATTCAATTGGTAGTACAGGTCAGCCGTATTCAGTGTGGGAGAGGACTTCATAACAGCATGAGTATCAAGATATGTGTGGAGCCTAAATGGGGTTCACCTGATGGGATGAGGGCCCCCAAATGTGGGTCGATGACCAGGTGGAAGCCGTTGCTGCAGGAGGTGAAATAATTCACCTGAGGCAGAACAAAGGAGAGAGAAGGAGAGAGTTTACTAAATATACCACAAGGGAGTGGGGGCAGAACAGCAGAGGAGTGGCTCTCTGCAAGAAGGTGGTGGATGGGGGCTGTTTTTAAAGGGGGACGATGAGGAGGTATGACATATATGGAATCTTCCCTTTTTTGGTAACTGTGTCTAGTTATAAGTAGCCCATTGGTCAGTTAGGTGGCCTGTGGATATTTTGAGGTGGGCCGCCTAATGGGCCTGTCTATATCAGCCAGTGGTCACTGTGGCCCTTTCTACATTTCATTGCTCAAGCCTGTTTGCCTAAAAGGGGCCTCTACGATAAGGATCATTGAGTGCCATGTTGAAGGTGGGCTATGACATCCTTCTTCAGTTGTCATCTTCAGAATATAATTGTTTTTGCTAATTTCTTTGTGTGAAATTTAGATTCAGTTTATTGAAATTTGTGTGTGTGTGCGTGTGTGTGTGTATGTTTGGTGAATAATATGAAATTTAAAAATTAAGAAAGAAAGAAATCTTCATGAAGTTGGGTCTTATACAAGAATATGGCTTTCAGTTTGTTCAAATGTACATTTATGCCTTTCATGTTTTAATGTTTTCTTCATGGAAGGTATCTGTATATCTTATCCTGTTAAGTGTGTTTTAGGTATTTTATCTATTTTTATGGCTATTTTAATAGGTTTGTATTCTCCAGTATACCTTTTGATAATGATTTTGTGTGATAAGATGGCTTTTGATTTCTGTATATTTTGTTCCCTAATATTTTATCACATTATTTTGTTATTTATAATAGTTGAGTAGTTTATTCTCTGGTATATTCCAAGCATAGTGTTAGCAAATGCAAATAATGAGAGAACTATGTCTTTATTCAGGTTTTTATAACTTTAATATCTTTCTCTTAATTTTTTGGCTAATATCCCCAGTTCAGTGCTAAATTGTAGCAATGCTTATGAGTGTCCCTTGAATTCTATGAAACCCTGCTTTGTGGCTCACATGATATTAAAGATATACCCACTGATTCCTATTTTATTCAATATTTTTAGCAAGAGTAGCTTTGAATTTTGTCCAGTTTCTTTGGACCATCTATGGAGATGATATGATTTTTCTCTTTATATCTGTTATTCTGATTAATTACTTTAATAGACTTCAAAATACTGAAGTGATCTTGCTTTATAGAAATAAACTGCACTTAATTATGGTAATAAACCTTATAGTGTGCTACTGGATAATATTTGGGAAATTTGCATTAGTATTTATAAGTGAAATTGATCTGTCATTTTATTTTTGTGGATTTTCACTTAATGTATCTTTTCAAGCAAAATTTTAAAATTGTTGTGGATTTTTAATTTATCAATTTGTTTTTTGGTTAGTGGTTTTTGTACCTTAATAATTTTTTTTTGCCAGTTTTAAACTTGCAAAGATATTCTACTATGCCTATTTTCTAAAAGCCTTGTAGCTTTAATTTTAACATGTAGTTGGGGCGCCTGGGTGGCTCAGTCGTTAAGCCTCTGCCTTCGGCTCAGGGTGTGATCCTGGGGTTCTGGGATTGAGCCCCGCATCGGGCTCCCTGCTCCACTGGGAGCCTGTTTCTTCCTCTCCCACTCCCCCTGCTTGTGTTCCCTCTCTCGCTGGCTGTCTCTGTCAAATAAATAAGTAAAATCTTTAAAAAAAAAAAATTTAACATGTAGTAGTGTGTGCTCCATCTCAAATTAATTTTGTATAAAGTGCAGTACATGTTGATGCAAAATAATAAGATCTATAATATGTATATTATATATTATGTAGATACTGTATATCTAGATAGCATCACCCTCATTCTAAATGAAGACGCCTTCATATCTATGTAATATGTGTAATATCTACATGTGATAAATATTGTATAGATATATAAATATAGATATTGATATCTAGATATAGATATCATAACACAGGCCTCCGAAAACTCTTGTGGCACCTTAAGTGATAAGAGCATTAGGAGCATCTTTTCTCATCTCACCTGGACTCACCTCATCATGAGGTGAGACCAGGCTGCTCTTGGGTGGCTCCTGGCTGGGGGCTGGTAACACCAAAGACCAAGCCATGTCCCTAAGTTTGTGAATTTTCAGCCCTACCCTCATTCTACATGAGGAAACCTTAATAAAAAACCTGTAGTACAAGATTCAGAGAGCTTCCAGGCTGATGAGCACATCCACACTGGGATGGTGACATACCCAACTCCACAGCTCTTCACAAGGACAGAAGCTCCTGTACTCTGCAGCTGCCCAGCTCTCTCCCCATGTCGTTCTTTCTTTTTTCTTTTTGATAAGTCTGGCTAGGGGGTTATC
>NW_024424453.1:1487117-1494006 GCF_017311325.1 Ursus maritimus | reverse complement strand
TTTTTCGGGGGGGGGGGAGAGGTAGCCCAGCAGGGGGAGCGGCAGGCAGAGGGAGTGGCAGGCAGGGGGAGAAGCAGGCTCCCCGCTGAGCAAGGAGCTTGATGCAGGGCTCAGTCCCAGGACCATGGAATCATAACCCGAGCCTAAGGCACGCACTGTACTGACTGAGCCACCCGCTCATCGCACTCCCTATGTATTTCTTCATCTGTCTGTTCATCTGTATCTTTTATTATATACTTTAATAAACTACTAAACATAACAGTTCTTTGAGCCACTCTATCAAATTAATCAAACCTGAGGAAGGGGTTGTGGCAACATGTGATCTATAACTGGTGGGGTTAGAAGTGCAGGTGTTAACCTGGGCTTGCAACTAGTATCTGAAGTAGGGACGGAGGGGGAGCAGTCTCATGGAACGGAGCCCTTACATGTGGGGTCTGATGCTATCCCTTGGTAGATAGTGTCAGAACTGAGTTAAAACTGTGGTCCTCCCAGTTGGTGTCAGAGGCTTACTTGTGGAGGAAAAACTCCCCACACACTTGGTGACCACAAGTCTAGTGTCAGAGTGAAGTGTTTTGTGAGTAGTAAAAGAAACACACAGGAGATAACTAAATGAGTTTTTTCCCTACAACAAAAGGGAAAGACTGGATTTTTCATTTTAGTTGATGTACTTTTTTTTTTCTGTACAGATACTTAATTGTTCCAGTTCCATTTGTTGAAAACACTTTCCTTTCGACATGGAATCATCCTGGATTCCTTTTCCAAATTGCCTTGTCTTATATATATTGATCTATTTCTGGACTTGCTTTTCTGTTCTGTTGCTCAGTTTATCCTCATATCACGTACCAAAATATCTTCTTTATTATTTAGTTTAGCTTTTGAAGTCAGGTAATCTAAATCTTTCAATTTTGTTCTGTTTTCCCAAGGTTGTTTTAGCTATTCTAGATCCTTTCCATTCCTATATAAATTTTAGAATCAGCTTGTCTTTTTTTACCAAAAGAAAAAAAAAGCAGCCTGTTATGATTTAGAGGAGTGAGATTGCATTGAATCTGTGGATCACCCTGGGGAAAATTAACATCTTGACAATACTGAGCCTTGAAATCTGTGTGGATGGTATATCTGTTCACGTATTTAGGTGTTCCTTAATTATGCTCAGCAATGTTCATAGTTTCATTGTTGGATCTTTGTCCAACTTTCATTATATTCATTCCTAACTTTCTTTTATTATGGTATTGATGCTAATAAATGGTATTTTTTAAATGATTATATTCCCATTTTGTGTTAACATACAAAAATACAATTTGGTTTTTAATGTTGACCTTGTATCCTTAGACTTTGCTAAATTCACTTAATTATTTTACACACCTTAAGATTTTCTATGTATAGGTCAAATCATCTCTGAATAAAAACAGTTTCGCTTCCTCCTTCCCAAATTTTTACTTTTTCTCTTTTTTTTTTTTTTGACCTTTTTGCTTTGGCTAGGAACTCCAGTACAATGTGGAATAGAAACAATGAGAGTGAATACTTGGTCTTGTTTCCAGTCTTCTGGAGAAGTGTAAATTATTTTATCAGTAACTATTATGTTAGCTGTAGATTTGTCAGAGCTGTCCTCAGAGATTAAGTTTCATTCTAAAAAAAATCTATAAAATTTTTAAAAGAATTAATGTAAAATTTTGTCAGATGCCTTTTCTGCTTCTATTCAGATCATCATGTAATTCTTTAACCTGTATTCTCATAATGTAATGAATTTCCCAAGTTTGGAACCAACTTTCATCCCTCCATGAATCTCTGCATTCTCATGATGTATGATGTATTATGTATGTATTGCTGGATTTGATGTACTAACATTTTGTGGGTTTTTACATAACTGTTTATGAGAGATATTGATATATAATTTTTTTTTGTGGAAATGTCCTTGCTAGATTTTGATAGCTGAGTTAGTCTAGCCTCAAAAAAACAAACAAAAACAATTGGAAAATAGTCCCTTCTGTATTTCCTGAAAGAATTTTTGTAATATTGATTTTAATTTCTCCTTATAGGTTTGATAAAATTCATCAATCAAGTCATCTTGGCCTAGAGTCTACTTTTGGAAAGATTTTTAATTACAATTTCAGTATCTTCAGCATGACAGGGATCTCAGATTTTCTCTTTTCCTCCCTCTGGTTTTGCTTTTCAATTGCATTTTCCAAGATTTTTGTCCATTTTATTTAAATTCTTGAATTTATTGGAAAAAGTTTATATAATGTCTCATTATTATTCCTTCAATATATGTAGAATGTTATCTCTTTCCTTCCTGGTATTGGTAAATCTCTCCTCCTCCTCCCACTCATTATTCCCTCCCACTCCCTCTCCTCCCACTTCCCTCCTTCCCATTCTCCTCCTTTTCCTCCTCCCCCTCCTTTTTCAGTTTTTCTACTTATTTGCCAGTTTTAATTTTTTAATGGATACATTTGACATTGTTAATTTTCTCTTTGGTTTGTTTTCTGTTGCATTGATTTCTACTTTACTTTTACCTTTCTATGTCCTGTCATGTGTTTTCATTATCATTCTGTTGAACATAAATTCAGATTTACTTCTCATCTTTTTTATTTCTTATTTAAAAATACACTGCAGAAATCATGCTCATTTGGAAATTTCTTTCTTGTTTTTCTTGATTTCTGATTTAGTTCTGTTCTGATCAGAGAACATACTCTGTATATTTCAGAACTGTGAAATTTATTGAGATTCATTCTATGGTTCACTGTATGGTTGCTCTTTGTGGGTGTCTTTTTTTTTAAGATTTTATTTATTTATTTATTTATTTATTTATTTATTTATTTATTTTAGAGAGAGAGTGTGAGTAGAAGGAGGAGCCGATGGGGAGGGAAAGGGAAAGGGAGAGAATCTCCAGCAGACTCCTTGCTGAGCACAGAGTCCCATGCAGGGCTTGATCTCACAACCCTGAGATCATGATCTGAGCCAAAACCAAGAGTCAGATGCTTAACTGACTGAGCCATTCAGGCACCCCTCTTTGTGGGTGTTCTGTCTGCACTCAAAAAGAATATATATTTTTCGGCTGTTGGGTGGAACATTTTATATATGCTATCCTTGTAACGCTTAGGTAAAGTGGTTTGATAGTTTTTAATACATTTTCAATATCTTTACTGATTTTTTGGTCTATGTTATCTACTGAGATTATTATCTATCTATCTATCTATCTATCTATCTATCTATCTATCCAAGATTATTGGGGCACCTCTTAGTTTCGGCTCAGGTCATGATCTCATGGGTTGTGGGATCAAGCCCAGCGTTGAGCTCCGTGTTCAGTGAGGGGCTGCTTGGAAGATCCTCTGCCTCTGCTCCCCCAAATAAATAAATAAATCTTTAAAAAAATACCTAAAATTATGGATTTGTTTATTTCTGCCTTTAGTTCTGTCTTTAGTTCAATTTTTGCTGAATATATATTAAAGTTCTGTAATTAAGACTTACATATTCAGGATTGTTATTTTTTCTTGGTGAATTGGAACTTTTATTATTATGCAAAGGCCTCTTCTCCATTAATAATCCTTTCCTTTGAGTCTACTTTGTTTTATTATAACCAAACTAGGATACTTACGCTTAGTGCTTGCATAATATATCTCTTTTGCATATCCATTTATTCTCTATTACCTAAGTTTTTATATTGTTAGTCATATCTTGTAAACCATATATAGTTAGGTTGTAATTTTTATTTAGTCTGTCAATCTCTGTCTTTTAGAGGTTTAGGCCACTTAAACTTAATGTAATTATTGACATGGATGAGTTTGAATTTACCCTCTAGTTGTTTTCTACTTGTCTCATATTTTATTTCTTTTTTTTTTTATGGACTTAATTGAGCTAAGCGAGTGTCTTTTAGTATTTCATTCTATCTACTGACTTTTGAGCTATTGATATTTTTCTATCAATTAAAAACATGCATCTTTAACCTATCACAATCTACTTTGAACTGATTATTATATACTTACATGTATAATGTAAGAATAATATAAAACTGAGTAATTTTGTTTTCCTTCCCTGGACACCTGCCCTTCCAATCTAAAACACACACATGCACACACACATACACACACACACACACACACATGCCCTTTGTTTTGGCAAAAAGGACAACAAATTGAGTTCAGTGTGGGACCCAAAGCATTGAATGGGAGCTGTGTGACTAGGAATAAAGTAAAAGCCTTGGTTTCCTCAGGAGGCTACTGCACAGCAACAACTGCAAGCAACTTATGAAAATAGCTTTTCTGAGCAAGCAAACAAAATGCACTTTGTCAAAGAAAAGCAATATATTTTATAATTAAAACTTTCTTCTTACTGTCAGAAATACTGAAGATAATATGTTTGCCTCAGGAGATTTTTTTAAATTATTATTTTTAAAATTGTGAATATCTTAAATATATAGTAAAACCAAAAAAAAAAAAAAGCATGAGCTTACAGTTATTAATGTGCCCATCACCTTGGATTTAACACATGGTGAGATTTTTATCATATTTATTTCTGATTGCTTTTATTTTTTAAAAAATAAAACATCAGAAGTATATTAAAGTCTGCCCTTCTCCACCCTATTCTTCTCTCTCTCTTCTCACACATATATTCTTTCCTATAATTGGTGTGCATCTTTCTGGACCATAGTTAAGAAAGAAAAAAAGGAAAATATGTACTGTAATTATCTATGATATCTAATTTGGTAGTAGTGTGGTGCAAATAGTTTACATCCTGATTTTTTAATGTATTTAGTCAATTCCTAAGACATGCATTAAAATCTTTCACTATGTTTAGATTGTAAATTTCTTCTAATTTTGTTCAGTGTTTCAAGTATTGAAGTTTATTCTATCAGACCATAGGAAATCATGATGTATGCATCTTAGTTTTCCTTTTTCTGTTATATGGTAACCAATTCTTAGATTTGGAATAAGGAAAAGTTTTAATTTAACCTTACCACTAACTTAAGCTTTTTTTTTTTTTTTTTAGAATTTATTTATTTGAGAGAGAGAACAAGCAGAGCAGGGAGGGGTAGACAGAGAGGAAGAAGCTGACTCTGCTGAGCAGGGAGCCTGACACAGGGCTGAAGCCCAGGACACTGGGATCATGACAAGAGCCTAAGGCAGACATTTAACCAAGTGAGCTACCCAGCCCCAATTAGAGAGGTTATTAAATATCTCTGCTTTGCAGTTTGATTATATGTAAATGGGGGTAATTATATGATCTTTAAGTACAATTGAGGATTAAATGAGTTCAGTTTAGTTGTAGTTTGAGGATTAAATGAGTTAATACACATAAAGTATTCAGAAAAGTGCTTGGCTTGTGGTAAGTACTAATACCTATTAGGGTGACAGGATGCTGTCACTTTTCTATGGTCTTAGTGTTTTGTTTGAACTTTTAGCTAACTTTTGATCTTTACTCATCTTGAAATTATATAAGAGAAGGAAGTTGTAAAGGCCCGCTGGGAATGTTTTTGTAAATTTATCAGAGTGGCTCCATTTCTAATCCTGGAGGGCCTGAAACAGCAGTTATTGAAAGGAGAATAAATTGAAACAAGAAAATAAAGAAAAATAAATCACCCAACATTCCGCATCACAAATGATTTGATCTAAGATAGGTTAGAATTGGCAGAAGTAGGAAGCTTTAATTACATGATAAGTTCGGGGGGTTTAAATTGGACAGAAATTTTCCCTAAGTGACTGAAAAACCTATGGAAAAATCCTCATTCAGGAGGCAGGAGGAAAAGTCCACAAATACGCAGAAAGAGTAGTGCAAAAGAATGAAGTTGCTTTTCTTCACCTTTGACTGAATCCTCTTATCAATAAGCCACTGATTTACACTAGGTATGGCCTTAGGTATACAGTCAATTGATTTAAATATGTCCTGGAAAAATAGGACCGACTCTTATTGAACTTATACAAATAATTATATTACCTTGCAAAGTAATGAGACTCAGTTAAAGTATGTATTTCTGAATTCTGAGGGGATAGAATCAGATACCATTTAGAAATGGTTCATTTCAGTTTACAGAAGTATGGTCTATTAAATTGAAGGTTAGAGATAAACAAAAAATAAAGTGGCTGGGCCTTTTTATATATACATAAGAGAATATAAATTAATACAATTCTAACATTATTCCAACCAAATAACCACAATAAAATTCTCTTTGCCCATTTATTTAGTCCTATATTAATTCTTGTTTTATTGAATCTTGGGTTGGCAGTGAACTTTCATGGAGTATGTCCAGTTCCAGACTGACAAAGGTCCAGTTGATTCAGTCCATCAGTACAGTCTGAAATTTTTCTAAGCAGTGTGAGCTTAAAACTGTTTACCAAGAGTATATTCTTTGAACTCTTAAACAATAGTTCAGAATATCTGGTATAATTTTTTTTATGAGGTGCTGAAACTATCTTTATTGAAGACACTAGTTCTAGTCCCCAACTTATGAATAGCAGAGGCTTCTGGCAAATATCAGGAAGGAAAAACCTATTTGTTAATGAGACTTAATTTATTATGATAACCAATAATATCAGAATAGAGAAAAGTAAAATTCTCTGTTGGGGTATAGTAAGTAACTATTTTATAAGAGTTTGATCAATATTTTAAATGAGGGACAAGAATATTTTATGGATAGTGAGGACATTAGCAAACTCCAGGGCCTTCTTAAAAAATATATAATTTCATGGGGCACCCGGGTGGCACAGCGGTTAAGCGTCTGCCTTCGGCTCAGGGCGTGATCCTGGCGTTCTGGGATCAAGCCCCACATCAGGCTCGTCCACTGGGAGCCTGCTTCTTCCTCTCCCACTCCCCCTGCTTGTGTTCCCTCTCTTGCTGGCTGTCTCTATCTCTGTCAAATAAATAAATAAAATCTTAAAAAAAAAAAATATATATATAT